>NC_039287.1:17515040-17792540 GCF_003368295.1 Carassius auratus | reverse complement strand
TCAGTGAATGTTTGAATCTTTTTTAATAGTTGTGTTTGAGTCCCTCAAATGTCCTCAGTGTGATAAGGTGTATCTCAGAATCATAAAGTCACTGCTGGAAAGGGTTCAAATATGCAAAGATGCTGGAAAACTGAAGAATCTGCAGGACCTTAATGATTTTTCTGAAGAACGCTGCTCAGTTTAACTGTTCAGAACAAACAAGGGACTCATGCACAACCATCACAAAACAGAAAGACAGTCAAGGATCATCAGGTAACAGAACACAGTATTAAGAACCAAGGGTTCCCAAACTTTTGAGTGGGGTTATTTTAATGATTTCAGATTTTTTTTTGTCTTGTGGACTAAATAATATCTTAATATCTTTTATGTACAATAGCTTACTCAGGACAGTACTAAATAAAATATAACATGCATTTAGTATGACCTCTCTTATTTTTTGAAAATTACTCGCATTTTCCTAGATTCTACAAAGGGTGCCCAAACTTTCAAGCCCCACTGTATATATATATATATATATATATATACACACACACACACACAGTCGTGGCCAAAAATATTGGCACCCTTGGTAAATATGATCAAAGAAGGCTGTGAAAATTCATCTGCATTGATCTTTTATTAAAAAAATTCATGAAAATGTATCCTTTCATTGGATAATATGAATTTAAAATGGGGGGAAATATCATTATGAAATAAAAAATTTTCTCTAATATACATTGACCACAATTAACGGCACCCTTTTATTGAATACTTTTTGAAACCTCCATTTGCCAGTTTAACAGCTCAAAACTGTCTCCTATAATGCCTGATGAGGTTAGAGAACACCTCACAAGAGATCAGAGACCATTCCTTCACCCAGAATCACTCCAGACCCTATAGATTCCCAGCTTCTCCTCTTCAGTTCACTCCTCTCATGTTCTGTAGGGTTCAGGTCAGGACTGGAAGGCTGTAGCAGAAGCTTGGTTTTGATTTTTTATCTGTTGGTATTTGATATAATCAAAGATGCCATGTGTCTAAACAAGATGTCCAGGACCTCCAGCAGAAATATAGGCCCACAACATCAAAAATACAGCTGTATATTCACTGTACACATGGGGTACTTTTTTCTCTGTGTTCACCAAACCCCTAACCCTAACCCATCTTGAGTGTTTGCTGCTAAAAAGCTCATTTTTAGTTTCATCTGATCATAGAAGCCAGTCCCATTTGAAGTTCCAGTCGTGTCTGATAACTGAAGATGCTTTAGTTTGTTTTTGGATGAGCTAGGAGAATTTTTCTTGAAACCCTCCCAAACAACATGTGGTGATGTAGGTTCTGTTTGACAATTTTTAAAAAAGTTTTCTGAACCAGAGACTCATCTATTTTCGCCAGTTCTCCAGCTGTGACCACTGGAGAGTCTTTAGCTACTCAAACTCTCCTCCTCACCATGCATTAGGACAATATAGACACACATCCTCTTCCAGGCAGATTCATAACATTTTCTGTTGATTGGAAACTCTTAATTATTGTCCTGATGGTGGAAATGGGAATTGTCACTGCTCTAGCTCTTTTCTTAAAGCCACTTCACCAATCTGTGAAGCTCAATCATCTTTTGCTGGACATCAGAAATATATTCTTTGGTTTTTCTAATTTTGATGGATGATTAAGGGAATTTGGGATTTGTTTTCCCTCCTCTTTATATTTCTGTGAAACAGGAAGCAATGGCTGGATGATTTCATGTTTATAATCATGTTGGAGTGCTCATAATTGTGAATATTAATGTTAATATACTACAGAGATATTTTACTCATAAGAATTTCTAAGGGGTGCCAATAATTGTGTCCAATGAGTATTTGAAACCTTTATTTCATAATGATATTTTCCCCATTTTAAATCCTTATTATCCAATGAAAGGACAATTTATTTTGGTGATTTTTTCAAATAAAAGATCAAAATGATTAACAATGCAGATTAATTTTCACAGCCTTTTTTGTTCTTATTTACCAAGGGTGCAAATATTTTTGTATTTTGAATGTTTTTTAAAGTAATTAAAACCCAGTTTCTGTTATTTCATCATGTATTTTTTGTTTTGACAATAGGTGGTATCACAGATGGACTGTGACCTATGACTTTACTTCAAAGGACTGCTAAAGTGCACGTACACACATGAACAGTTTCCACCATTACACACACAAACAAACTAGATGTCAGCAAAATAACCTCAGATATGATAGTTGTGTGGTTATTTTCCAGTTTATGTGTTGAAATATGCCCTTTGTGGCCCTTTGTTTATACACTTTTCTTTTCTTTTTGTTTGTCGTCACACCAAACTCATTTACAAATGGTAACAGTTTATTTCTCATGCCCAAACTAACATATACATTTAAAACATTATCTTACTTTGTGGGCCCACTCTCAACTGCCAAACCCACCTGCCATTTTTAAAGCCTCCATTTCCCATTAGGAAGGGTACTTCCATTTACAGTGACATCACAGGGGGAGATCAGGAATGCAAGATTTTCTCATGCATTTTTGTCTGCAATGTCTGTGATTTACTTTTGATCAGTAGTGTGATGTATATGCTGCAGGTTAATGCCTTTTTTGTGTGTATTTGTGTAGCTTTATCTTGCTTTAAACTTATAATTGACTTCCACTTATATGCTCCAAAAAATGAGAGGAGATTAATACTAAAAATGGACATCTTGTAGTAAAAAGGTATGGAAAGTATTATGTTTCATATATAGAGTTACACCAAAATGTAATGTGATTTGACTTGCCTGCCTGTATATCTAAGCATCTTTCCCTTTAATCTTCTGACTTAAGTGTAAATATTAACACTCTGTCTTTGCTTCTCTTCTGTCCTTTCTGCACAGTCGCCTGAGAGAGCTGGGTTTCTAAAAAGCTACGAATAATTTAATTTCTTAGATTTTAAAATGAAATTAGATTTTCCATGTGTGTTTTGTTATTTTCATGCTTTCACTTTAAGGTTAGGGTTTAAGGTTTTGTCTTGCCAGGTATCTTTTTGTCATTTATGTTAATCTTTATTTTATTTATTTATGTGTGCCTGAATGATTGCTGCCCATTCTGCACTGTCTCTGCATGGGAGGAGAATTTAAAAGGGTAAAATCACAAATTCTAACACGTTTTATCTTGTCAGATTAAATTAAGACCAGCAGTTGATGTCCATCGATTTTATGTATTTATTTTACCAGCAACAAATGGTTGTATTGGGATCAAATCGATGTGGATTGGTAAAACATCCAATGCTACAGACATCAGACAATAGTATACAAGGGAGCTTACAGTATGCAATATATTTTATTAGCCTTCTCCAAAAACAGACAACACGGTCTTAGAAAATGCAACAGTTTTATCCGTTTCATGTAGGTCAAATCTTTGAAGTAAAAATCAAAATGTAGATGAAACTAGCTAATAAAGGGCGCATTTACTGAACACAAATGAATATATTAGCCCTGATCTTGCTGCTGGCTAGTTAAAGGTAATTTATATGCTTGTTACCAGTTTTTTTGAAACATTTGTCTAAACTAAAAGGTAAAATAAAGCAGCTTTGCTTTTAATTGATCCAGAAGCATTAAACATACAAACATTAAAACCACTGCATACACAACTTCAGGGGTCCATTCTTCATACATGGATTACTCACTTAGCTGGATTTTATTGTTGGCTGTTTGACATGATTCAAGATTGTTCAGTTCTTTGGAATTGATCCCAGAGTTGTCATTGGAATGGGTCCATGAACTCAAACCTGGTCGTGAGCGGCTTATTTCACATAAACAGAATTCGATTGTCTCATTTTAAGTGGAGACGACACTAAAAGTCTGTCTGTTACAATTATTCTGAAAATAATTAAACCAGTTTTACTTATTGAGAGATTTATTTGTAAAGAAATAATTATCTTACAATTTTATTACAGTCATGCACACATTTATGTGCAGTTTGTCTGAGCCATGTATTCATTTGAATGGTGAGCTTTAATGCAGGAGATGCATACTCGCTTCTTGAATTTTAAAAAGCTTTTATGATACATCATTAACTAAAAAGTAAGTTATGTCTTAATATAGCCTTATGTAACGAATCTGCTTCAAAATTAAATGAATTCATTACAATGCTCTTGACACTGGGAAATGCAAAGCCTGTACAAATGCTAGAAAACTTCTAATTATGTTCAAAATAATAATGAATCGCTTAGAACATAATCTATTTATGTATTAGAAATTCTGTCGTTTTACTGGCTGGGCTGTTTCCTTTATCTTTATTGTATGATGTCATTACATTGCTGCCTTTACGCCAGTCAATCATTGCATTACTGATCATGGAACAATCTCAGACAATTTAATCCAGATATTTAATCAACTCCGCTAACTAGTTTGAAGAACCAAATTAGCCAGAGATCAGTTATCAGGATTAATAGATCTGTTCATCTCAGATGTATTAAGTGATGTACGAAGAATGGACCCGTGATTTAACAAGAGCTCAGGTAACAGTCTCAAACATGATGAACAGTAGTTTATGTAGTACAACTCAAATAATCTGTCCACAGTCTGAGATGGTGATGGTTTTTGTGGGTTTCCCATCTTTAGTGCCCAGCTCTGCGATTCTCCTCACCACATCCATGCCATCTTTGACAAATCCGAAGGCCACATGCTTGAAGTCCAAGTGCTCTGATTTCTTGAGGATGATGAAGAACTGAGAGCTGTTGGTGTCTCTGCCGCGGTTGACCATAGACAGCAGCCCCGGCCCTGTATGCCTCACCTCGAAGCTCTCATCCTCAAACCTCTCTCCATAGATGGATTTTCCTCCCGTCCCATTCTTGTTGGTGATATCACCACCCTGAGATACAGTTTTTTAAATAAACAGTTTTTATTCATGTTTATTACATCAATTTGTTTAGTTTTAGTTAATTTAGTAATTCAACTTAAATGAAAACTATCTGAAATTGATAATAATGTTTTTCATATTTCATTTCAGTTGATGTTTATTTTTCAAGTAACATAAATGTTTTTTAGGGCTTTCATTGTAGTAATAATAATAATCCCGCTCCTCAGCTGCTTTGGACACAACTGTTAATTGAACAAATGAACAGAATGTGACAAATAACTTGGGCATTATTGACAGATGTGCATTATTTGTTGATTTTATAGGTGAAAATTGCTGTAATGATTGCTTTGACATTAAGAATTTATTTCCAGTTAAGGTATTGATGTAAAGGAATATTCATGGTGTTTTCATTGTGTCCTAACCTGACACATAAAGTCCGGGATGATCCTGTGGAAGGTGGACTGGCGGTAACCAAAGCCCTTCTCTCCCGTACAAAGAACCCGGAAGTTCTCTGCAGTTCTGGGCACGATGTGAGCGAAGAGCTCTATGACGACTCTCCCAGCATGCTCTTCATCTATGGTGATGTCGAGGAACACCACAGGGTTGGAGTCTCGAGAAAGTGCCTCGGCGGCAGATATCTGAGTGGCGTCAGTCTGAGGCATATGGCTCTGGCAGTCGGTGAACGCTCGTCTGAAGGACTCGGCCAGCTCTGGAGTCTTGAACCTGGCTGCCAGCTGCTCAACTTTACTGTCCCCCTCTGTGTGTGAACAAACTTATAGACATGAAGATACCGGCAGCAGGGTGATGTGTGTGAGGTGAGAAGCGAGGCCTGTACCTGAGTAATTGTTTGCTTTCCACACCAGCGCATTAGCCGAGGTGTTCATGGGCTTTAGCTCGATGCTGGGGCTGATGATGTGGTTGGCGCAGACTTCGAGCATCTGCTCACACCTCATCAGCAGGCGGTAGCTTTTCTTCACGGGGTGGAAGAGGATATTGATGTCTCCCACACCGCGCTCCATCCACTGGTTGAGCTGGTGTTCCCAGCGAAACAGTTTGGCTCTTTCTTTGAACAGGATCTTCTCGTCCTCCTGACTGGACCTCACCTCCACCTGCAGGAGCAACATCAACACACGTCACACTTCTCCAGATCCACAAGGAGCACAGCTACCAGCATCACAGCAAACACTCACCACAGGCAGAGAGACGATCGGCTCAAAGTGAACCTCATGATCACTGCCCTCCTCTTCTGATTCAGTGCATGTTTTTTCTCCTTCATTTTGTGTCGCTGTTCCCCCAAAGACTGGAGTTCCATTATCTGGCCATGTGAAACTATCATCTGCAGAAATAAACAAATTATGAAAACACTACCCTGCCTACATCAATGCTGACAGCAGCAGTTTAACATAGCACTTTATAATAATTAGGTTTGCTTGAGAAAGCCAACTTACTGAAATGCTATTTAAACTTATTACTATTATTATTCTTCTGAGACTGTCTGTCTGTCTGTATGTAGCACCCTGCTAAATTTATATATTGATTAGTTTGTGTTCTGTTCTTTGTGTACAGAAATACAGTTTATTCTGAAATATGGGCCAGTTCAATTGTTCTTGGTGTGTAAGACCTTTTTGTTATTAATATTTAGTTTTAATTCATATTTGTTATTGAGTTATAAAATTCTGAGGCGTTGAAATATCCTGTTGTGAGTAACATTTGAATTCTCTGTCATTTTATTTTGCATTGGTAAAAAAACTAACAAACGCAGTATAGCTATTTTTATGCTAACCGGGCCCCTCTACACTCTAACCAGAGTCGCATGCCCAAAGTTTTAGTTTTTGTGTAAGTTATACATCCTAATTTTAAATTTTAGTAAGTATCCACCAATTAATTTCCCCATGCATATGATAAATTCCAGAAAAAAGTGGAATTAAGGAGGATGGTTACATGTGGGGGCTCGTCCGGGATTTAGTTTACTGTTGTTTTGTTTTTGCGAGCATGTTCTAAGAGAGAGAAGAGGAAAGTAAGTGTTAAATGAGGTAGCTTAAAAGCCCTATAGCCACTTGTGTTTCAGAGATTTTTTTTCTTCTTCTGGGTATCTAAAACTAATATCACATGATGTCAGAGCATATTTTTATATGGTGTGAAGACAAAGGTATTAATGCAAGGAAAGCATTTGTGCTTAGTATGGTTTCTATTGGTGTTACTGATGAGACTATGCATAAGGTATTGGATGGGGCTGGAGTTTTCAGTCCCTGTAAAATAAGAGGATGGTGTGTAGAACATTTCAGTAAAAGCCAGTTAGTTTTAGTCTAAACTATTAATGATATGACTAAGACTGACATACCTAAACAGTTACTAGTTGGAGATGAGTTTGGACCTTGGAAAGTGAATGTTACTGAGACCCAGAGTGTTCATGTAACTGGTGAATGAGACTTCCAGTTCAAGTTGCTGTCATTCTTAGCAAATGAAGAGAAGACACTAGCTGATGTCACAGGCTTACTAACCTATAGTTCTGCTCCACCCACCGCTCCAGACCTGAACACAAAGCTGGTGAATGTAATCTCCTCACTAGTAAAATGTCAAGCCACACCTGTAGATGGACCAAGCTAAGCATGTTCTTAGGTATGAAACCCACTCCACATGGAGAAGAGGAGTATGATGCTTGGGTGGAACAGACCACCCACATGTTGGATGAGTGGAAGTGTTCTAATGTTGACAAGAGACAGAGAGTAGCTGAGAGTCTTAAAGGGGCACCATCAGATATTGTCAGAGGTTTGAGAGTCACTAATCCCCAGGCCACTTCCAATTACTACCTTAAAGCCCTTGAAACAGCTTTTGGAACCACAGACACTGAGTTGATCTTTTGGTGAGGTTTCGTAATACATTCCAGCAAAACGGTGAGAAATTATCAGCCTACTTACTCAGATTAGACAAGCTATTGCATGAAGTCCATCGTAAAGGTGGAATTGAAGTGATTGAGATTAACCGAGCATGCATTGATCGAGTTGCTAGAGTCTCTCTGCCTCATGACCTCGTAGCCCATTGCATAAGACTGACTTACAAACTCAAGCCTCCTCCCAGCTTTACTGAGTTGCTTCGGGATGTAAGAGAAGAAGAGGAGATGATACATGAAAGACTGAATGTACAGAAGGTTGCATCTTTAGCTATAAGTAAGCATGCAGAGTGTGCTACAGCCTCAGTTGTACCTGTACTGCCAGAGCCTGCACCAGTCCTGCAAGATACTACAATAGAGAGTCTAAGGAAAGAATTTCAAGGTCTCCTGACTGATGTTGCACGCCTCCTTTCTGCCTCTGTGACTGCTTCAGCAAGTGTGGCAAAGCAGGTAGACCAGAACCCCAGCCAGAAAGCTACTGGAAACTCATATGTATGTGTGCAGGAGAGAGCTCCCAAACCTCAGTATTGTGTTGATGTATTTTGCTACAGATGTGGTGAAGATTGTCATTTCCAGCAGGAGTGTCCAAACCCAGAAAATCGCAGAAAAGTGAACAAGCTTCTCTTGAAAATAAAACAGCCGACGGGAAACTTTCCAGGGGCTCAGTAGAGGAACGGCCTGATGCTCCGGAGAAGATACATTCCACAAAGTGTGACATACTACCAGAAAAGCAGGCTAACTTGCCAGAGGGTTTAGTTGGACATAGCTCTATTGTCTCAGTACAAATTGAGGGCATTTATGCAAAAGCTTTACTAGATATTGGGTCCCAAGTTACCCTACTGCATCGCTCCTTTTATGACAAGTATCTGAAGCACCTGCCTTTGACCTATATTGAGTGCCTGGAGATTTGGGCCATCAGTGCAAAGGAATATCCATATAATGGCTATATGTGCTTGAAGCTTGAGTTTACTGGAGATGTAGTTGGAGTTGCTGAGACCATAGAAACACTTGTGCTTGTGTGTCCAGATTCAGTCATGACAGGGGATGTTTCCATTGTGGTTGGCACAAACACCTCTATATTTCGAAGACTGTTCTATGCATGCAAAACACATGGAGGAGACCATTTTCTTAACACCCTGTCTGTTCATCCAGTAATAAAATAAGCTTATGAGAAGTTTTGGGAAACTCCTGAAGACACAGATGAGACAAAAAGAGGAACAGTCTGGTTCACAGTCTGGTTCACCAAGAACCGTTTCTGTCGGACGCGTCCAATTCGAGAACTGAGGAGCTGATGATACTGCACATGCCTGATTCAGTGTGAAGCAGACTGACACACAGCACGTCTGAACCGAACTGGCTCTTTTTGGTGATTGATTCTGAACTGATTCTGAACTTATCAGTGATGCGTGGGTCAAGGTATAAACAACCCGCACCCGACCAACGTTTTCAACTAACCCGCCCGCAACTGGGACCGCAAAAAAATAAAAATAACAAATTTTACCCGACCCGCATTTTTTTTAAGTAGTAAATGTATCGCCCCTTTATATTGATTAAATAACTTAAATAAGCTATAGCCTACAGGATAAGAAGCGTTATGACCGCACACATAAAGCTTGTCACAAAGAACCAGTTAAAGTTTTGATTATGAATGTGTCTAAATGAGCAAATCTTGATGATGTTCTTTTTTTCTGTGGTACTCACATGCACCATGTTGCTACACGTCGTATTCTCCACCACGTCCCACAGAAATACTGCTTTTGCATAAAATGCAAAAAGCTCTCTCTGCTTCATCATCTACAGGTCTTAACCAAGAATATGTTGCGGTCCATTCGCTATTAAAAGTGCATCTTCTCTTTTTGTGGCCACACTGGCCATGGCTGCGCGCTCTCCAATTTGAGATTGTTGACGATGTTGAGGAGGCGTTCATGCAACAGTGAACAGTTTGATTGACGTACGAATCAGCCTATCGACTAACGTTTTTATTGCTCTCCTCTGAACTAACTCTGATGCCTATGGACGTATACGTTTATTTATTAGGCAGGGTTGAATGAAAAAGCGGGACAGCTGCTCAATTTGCGTGAGGGGGGACCAAAGGTAAAATTGCTGTACAGTGCAACGTAAAGCGGGACAGGTGGTCACTCTATTCACGCCAGTTATTCAGCCAATAAAGTGTAGGCCTATGTATCTAAAATTATGTCTAGTACTATATAAATTACAAAGGTTTAATTGGCATCTTTATTGCAAATGACCCGACCGACCTCGACCCGAATATCTTAACAAATATTTTTGGATGACTCGTAACCGCGGTTGACCGCAGGCACCCGCTCTTTTCGGATCAACCCGCACATCACTGGTGCTTATGTACTGAGCGCAGGTAAACCGAGGGCTTGAATGAAGGGCAATCTGGTGAAATTTACATTTATTAAAAAACAAATAATTCCTAATGGATTATGTATAGTAAATGGATCATGGTTTCTACACTAATGACACCTAATTTATTTACTTTATATCTTCAAGACTTAAATCCTTATATGCACATTATTGCTGTTACTGTATTTGGGTGTGTTGTTGCAAAACTTAATTTTAAACATTTCATGATAATGAGGTTTTTAACTGACTAAAGTTATGATTACTAACTTTATTTGAATGTTTGATAGATTTTACGCCTTTATGTCATCGCCAACGACATCATTACATCGAGCGTAAAATAACCGATGAACCATTCTTTTAACGTTACCTTTTTTTTTGTTATGCTGAGAGGAGTCCCAACGGATGACTGGCTGGTCACTGCCTGTCATTTCGAAGCCAATTCATCTCATATTACAAACGTTTTTCTTTAGTATTAGTTTGCATAACTATCGACCCTGCAGACGCCATAATCAAAGACACATTCTTTCTCTCTACCACTTTCCTTTTTTTTTAAGTGGGCATTTACGAAGTTTGTTAGAGCAGTGCTGATTGGGGAGAATGGAGGTGCGCTCACTCTATTGGAAAGTAAGACTGTCATTCAAGGCTGGCAGTCATGCAAATGTTCTGGAACACAGTAATATCGCATCCACATCGCAGGCTTTGTTATTAGCAAAATCGCAACGTCTCAAATCGCGATTGGGATTCGATTTTGATTAATCGCACAGCCCGAGAACACACCTGAAGCAAGTAATCATAATCTTTAGGATTACTTGAAAACTGCTGGCAGGTGTGTTTGAAGCAGGGTTGGACAGTCATGAGCTAAACAAAGAGGTACAGTTTACTTGTAAACTATTGGTCACAGGACATTGCTTACCTATTGTTGTTTTGCTGACAGGAGTCCCAACTGATGACTGGCTTCCAATGCCAAACTTAAATTCGCCAACAGGCGCTGGCATGGAAAATGAAAAACTGCTTGATGACCTTTTAGCCTTGGTTGCAGAGGACTTGAAGCTTTCTGCTTTATCCTTACATGTACTGAACTGAAAAGCAGGGACTGGACTGAAATTGGCTTTAAATCCTGTTGCATCAGGTTGGCTGCTAGAATTTCCAAAACTAAATGTAAAAGAGGATCCTGATGGTACAGCAAAGGTCTTGTTTTTAAAATGTGGGTTTGCTTTCTGACATGAAACACAATGGTTAGATGAACCTTCGTTTCTTACCAGGCAATCGTCACAATCCCACTGTCCATCTTTTTTACCAAACAGGGCACCTAACCCACTTTGTGATGCTGCATTACTTTTTTCAGTGCTGCAGGGGGCTTTGCAATAAACACATTCAGTTGCTGAGGCTTCATTCAATGCTAGGCAGGAGTCACAGTACCACTGAACCTCTTTCTTTGTAAACTGAGCACCTAATTGAGTGCCAAATAAGACTTCTGGTGATTGGAGAGGTGGGGTGTGTGTTGATTGTTGACATGCATACATAAGCTGATGTGGAGGTTGACGATTAATCCCTTTTACAGGGCCCTGCAAAGGTAAACAAACAATAATTTATTGATTATCTGCCCCTTTACCGTAAGGGGTAATATATTGTGTTTATATAAAAATCCCTCAACTACCTTTGTTGGTGTAACTTCCATTGCAGTATGTAGAGGATGTGTAAAATATGCTGAAGACTGGCTGTAGTACACAGATGGATCTGTAGTAGCAACTGAGACAAATGATCTGTTTTTAAGCATGTCTTAAGTATTGTACAGACAATTGGTTTTCTTTTTCTTTTTGGTGATGCTCTCATAAAAACAACATTACCATATTACCCAACACCATCTAATCTAAAAATGTCCAAAAATAAATATTTCACTCAAATACTTTAAGGTATGCTCACAACAATCATTGCCATAAACATTGTAAATTTGAATGAATGTCATTTAGTACTTCTGTTCACACTGACAACAAACATTTAAAATAAATAAAACTCCATTTTGACGGATATTTTAAGGAGAGGCGTTCAAACCTCTTTGTCGGTAAGATTTGTGCCATAAACACATTTGCATTAATCGTATTAATTTGCATTAATTTCTCATATACTTATAAAACAGACATCTCCTGTGTTGTTGCGCACACGCACACGCACGCACACACACACACACACACACACACACACACACACACACACACACACACATAATACAGCTTTTTAATATGTTAATATTAATGTAATATTAAATTTAAGGCAAAATGCTAAAAACAATAAGATATTTATTAGAAAAAAATATATAATAAATACAAATCTTATATGTCAATATAAAAGTATTCCTGCATCTATTCCCAATACATTTCTAATATGATGTTTTCCATGATATGAGATGATGGTGATGGATGAATCTCCAGGGATTTACCTCTGTCTGAGATCTTCTTGAGCTCGTTTTTGCAGAAATCATCTAGTTTGTCTATCAGCTGATGGAGAGATTCTCTCAGGCCATCAAAAAAGAGAGAACTAAAGGAATCATAATTTACATCTGTAGATTCAGGAGGAGCTGAGAGAGACTGGAAACTCTACAGAAAACAGAAATCAAAACTCATCAGCTCCACACTTAATCTGATAACCAGCAGGAACATCAGTTTTGTTTGGCTCTTGTGGAATTTACTTCCCAGTTAACAGAATTTTGTTACAAGAACATTCTCCAAATATTCAGTGTTTCTTCTAGGAACATAAAAATGTCCAGTTTTCTTCATGTTAGAGGAACGTTTTCAATTGGTATGATGCTTCTCAAATGTTCTGTCTACATAATTTCGATTTAAAATTCAACATTCTAGGAACGTTAATTTGTAACAACTCTCTTTAGCCACAGCCTTAGATTTACTGAAGATAAAATACATTACTACATAGTTATTACTACCCAGATTTACTTTATTTCAGTCAGACGTCTACATAAGTTCTTATTGGCAATTGGCAGAGGTTTAGATGTTCACCTCTTGTTGGAAATATTTAGTTTGAAGTCATCATAATGGATATCAGGGCTCTTGAGCCTCGTTTTTTTATTGCAGCAATTGCAGGTGTTTTCACAAAAAATTTCTACATTGATGAAGCAGATCAACATGTCTGTTTTAATAACAGGCAAATGACTGCTTTAAAGTAGTTTACACAACTGTCTTATACGTTGTCTTGCTAATTTTTGGAATTTAAATGTTTTATGAGAAGGAAATAATAAACTCAAATGTGAAATAAATTTTAACACACTTTGGTTTCTGTAAGATTGTCCAAAACCATTTGAAAGTTGAATACATCACACTTAGACATCAGCACTCATGGTTACAATGGTCAATGGTTACAAAAAAAAAAAAAAAAACTACAAATAATAATTGCAGCAATGCATGCTGGGATCCATTAATGTTTTTTGTGCACTGGCATGAAGTATGCCGCCATTGTTGATTTTCACATGCCAAATGTTGATGTCTGTGAGAGTATTAATGACTCTAATTAAATTTTTATACACTCCCAAAAAATTACATTAATATCTAATGTGCAACAATAATGTAAGTTTTTTTTTTGTTCACAATGGTTGATTTATCTAAATCACTTTGATGCAGTAATTTGTCTGTCACTAAAGCAGACATGTTGAGTTGCTTTTTCAATGCAGAAATGTTTTCTGAAAACTGCTGCAAAAGAAGCAACAAAAGTTAAGGGTCAAGAGACCAACTAAATCAAAACACTGATCTCCATGATGGTGATGCCAAATGAAACATTTTCAATAAGACGTCAACATCTCAACCTCTATTAATTCTAAATAAGAACTTCTGTAGACGTGTGACAGAAATAAAGTCAATCTGGTTAGTAATACTGTAAGTAAGGCTAGTAATGCTGTTTGTGGAGTTGTTTATCAGATTTTGAGATATTTAATGTCTTTTTTCTTCAGTTCATCAAAGGCTGTGGCTGAACAAAGTTTAAGTCTGTGTCCTCATTTCTCTTTCATTCATTTCATTTTCATTGCTTGTTCAAAACAGGTGTTTGAATGACTGAAAGTATGTTTGAGGAATACTAACCGTTAAATAACACTCTACTAACATTAAGGAAATTGGACATTTTTATGTCCTTGGAAAGTTACAAATCATAGTTACAAGAATGTTGAATTTCAAATGAAAATTAAATTGAAAGAATGTTTGAGGAACATTATACCTTTTAAAACGTTCTTCTAGCATCAAGAAAACTGGACATTTTTTATATTTCCAAAACCAACACTGAATATTTGGAGAATGTTCTTATAACACAATCCTGTTAGCTGGGTTATCTTAAGTAACTCACCTCAGTCCAGCACTTTCACAGCATCAGCTTTATTCTTCTCATATTCATTACATCACAGAGTTATAGATTTGAGTACTTGCTACTTACACTATATGTGAAGTTTCTAGGAAATAGTTTAGATTATAAAACTTATCTTAACATCCTCTTAAGGGTTGAGTAGATGTGCTCAGGAAAATCAGCTCAAAGGACTAGAAACTACTATTATTTTTAACTTGAGAGCGGTTAGGCCTGTCATGGTAACAAATATTGCTGGACGATAAATTGTCCAAGAAATTATCACGATAAACGATTATATTATCATTCTAACCAGTTTCAACTAATATAATGATAATGGCATAATAACACAGGTACACCTTTTCAAAGATAAACTTTTATTTTATTTTATGTCAGATTCCGAGCAAGAAATTCCAACATGTTGACTTTGTGTGGCTTAAAATTAATTAATTTTGTATGTTTGTATGTTATATTATGTTTGTATGCCAGTTAGAGATGCTCATATTGACCGTTAACCAAAAGTAAACATTTTGAACGATGAAGGGGTCGTTCACATATCGCGTCTTTTGGGCACTCAAGTTCGTTATTTCAAATGCGGTATGCATGCACATAATGGAAGAATAATTTTTTCAGGCCCGTCCACATCGCATCTAGTTAAAAACATCTCAGCTGTTCAGAATGACACAATCGCATCAGGTCATGTGACAAGAACCACCTCAATCAATTACTTTCGGGTGAAATTCCCAGTTGTTTTTGAAAAATGGGGTGCACCCAAACACTGCAGAGTTTTTTTTTTTTTTTACTTCAGAAATAAATCTTGTAGCAGAGTTACAGCAAGTTTTTTCGGTGTTGGAAATTCATTGCTGAAATCTCCTTGTTGTAATGGATATCGCGGCTGATGGATGCTTAGCAACGACGCCTCAGGAGTGCAACTTCGTAACATCACGACTAGACTACTGTAATTCACTTTACTTTGGTCTATCTCAGTCCTCTCTCTCTCGCCTACAGCTACTTCAAAACGCAGCAGCTAGACTACTCACTGGGACATGCAAGTATGAGTCGATAACCCCCTATTTTATTCAAACTCCATTGGCTACCTGTTAAATTTAGACTTTAGAAAATTTAGAAAATTTTACTTTTTGTGTATAAAGCTCTTAACAATTTGGCCCCTCAGTACCTGACTGATCTGCTCTGTCCGTACACTCCTTCTCGTACTTTGAGATCCAGCGATCACTGTCTTCTCATCATGCCTAGATCCAGGCTTAAAAAACGAGGTGACCGTGCTTTTGGGACTGCAGGCCCAAAACTTTGGAACAGTCTGCCTCTCTATATCAGACTGGCTCCTACAGTTTCCATCTTCAAATCTTCTTTAAAGAATTTTTGGTTTTCTCTTGCTTTTGATGCTCATTGATTCTGATACGATTAATGCTTATTTTTTTATTTTTTTGTTTTATTTTTATTTTTTCAGTGGTTTCTTTTGTCCGGTACTGCTCTGCATTATAATCTCTGCTATGTATGGCACTTTGGTCAGCCTTGGTTGTTTTCAAATGTGCTTTATAAATAAATATTCTATTGTTGTATATTGTGCAACTGCCTTGGTGCTTTGGAAAGGAGGAGAAAACAACGCGCCTAGTGTTTCCCACGTGTTTTTAAGCACAACATGTGAACAGCCCCTAATACTGTCAGTTAAACATTTCATTTATATTTTTTGCTGCATGGTAATAATTATATATATATATATATATATAAATAATGTGTGTGTGTGTGTGTTAACTCACTGGGTGCATTGACAAATGTGTTAACACTCCTACAGACATATTTAGCTGAGGAATCCAAATGAAGGATGCGAAAAGTAGGTCCATTTCAATAGAAAGGGCAACAAAGTTACTTGCAAAATATGCTATGTGTCATTAAAATAAGACAGGAGTGCAAGTACAATGCAATATTACTTGAGACGCAAACATCCTCAAGCAAATGAAAGGTGCTTCCCAAAGCTGGTCACTCTACCGAGACGTTTTCTCTTTATTCCCGGGACATCTGTGCCATCAGAGGTGTTTTCTACCACAGGCAATCCACAGGCTGCGCTCCAGACTAAACCCACATCATGTCATGTTACATTTTTTTTAATAAAAATGTAAAAAAGAAATTATCGCTGTTGAAAAAAATTATCGAGCTCATTTTATTTAATCATGCGATTAATTGATTTATCGACTAATCGCGACAGGCCTAGTTAGAGACACTGAAACTTGAAAAGGACCCTTAAGACACGGTTATGTTTGGTTTCGATATTCTGAAGCATTGCTAATGCACAGTTTCAATTTAAGTCTGGGGTATTCATGGTCAAATTGATCCATATATTTCAGAAAAAAAAAAAAAATTGTATCAAGTGTGAAGATCACCTGATCTGATCTTGATAAAAGTTTCCCAGAATTGGTACTACTGAGTGCACTGCTTTCACCATGATGCAAGAAATCAGAAAAAATCTAATAAAAAGGTGAAATGTCAGTAAAGTTTTGTTTCATTCTGCAATTATGAAATGTTTCTCTGAGTCTCTGTAACAGCAGGATCTGCTCAAGTCCACTATGATCCTGTTCTTGTAGATCTGTGTGTTACCTGCAGGAACTGGATGTGATCCTGTGTGTGTGAAAGCTGCTCCAGCTCAGCATCTCTCCTCCTCAGATCATTGATCTCCTGCTCCAGTCGTTCTTCAGCTCGACTCACTGCAGTCTTTTCCTGATCTCTGATCAGTCGTATCAGCTCAGAGCAGCTTCTCTCAATGGAGCGGATGAGCTCAGTAAAGATCCTCTCACTGTCCTCCACTGCTGTCTGTGCAGAGCGCTGTTAGGACACACAGTGATTCAGGCTTTGGTGAGTCTGAACTGGGACTGAAACAAACCTCTCTTCTTCTCCAAACTCACCTTAAGAGACTCCACAGTCTCTCTCAGCTGCTGGAGATCTTTCACTCTCTGCTGGAACATATTCTGTGTCTCCTTCAGCTGTTGCTGGAGGACAAATGGATGACAGTAAATTGCACAGAAAATTACTGTCAATAAATCATTATGTTGCAAAGTCCACCTAACTGGCCCAACTACCGTATGCAGTGGTGGCTAAAGGTTTCCTGTGTGTCCATAGCTCTTATGAGAAATGTCAGTGAAAACAAGAATTTGATTTGTAAAGAGAAAAAAAAAGTTTATTTTCTAAAATCAAAATAAAACGGAACACTTCAAAATTGCAATAAATCAAGGTAGACACAACAGCCTGTTCAACATCTACTAACACAGAAGTTTCAGTTAAGCTCAAATACTTGAAAAGGGCATAAGTAAACGTATCTTTGTTTACAGGTGGAACGTTAAAGAACGCAACACACACATCTCCTGGAAATCCTGTATAATTGAATCAATTTGATGACGACTTAGAAACCCCTGAAGTGTCTCCACTTTTGTGTGTCATTTGCATCAGACATTCAACCAACAGTCTTTGGGCATGATGTCTGAGGCAGAGACCTATATCTTCAATTTGTCCTTTAAATCTGGCGTGTTTCCAGATCAGAGGAAAATTGCAAAAATTATTCCAATTTATAAGAGTGATGACATTCATTTATACTCAAATTATAGACCAATTTCATTATTATCCTAATTCTCAAAAATACTGGAAAAACTTTTTCTGAAGAGGTTTGATAGTTTCATTGAAAAATGCATGATATTGAGTGAAGATCAATATGGATTCAGGAGCGGTCAATCGACTTCAATGGCAGTTATTAAATTAGTTTATTATGTAGCATCTGCATTAGACAAAAAGTATTTTACTTTGGCCGTTTTTGTTGACCTCAAAAAAACATTCGATACCATAGATCATAAATTGTTAATGAATAAACTAGAGCAGTATGGTATTAGGGGCCATGCTTACTCATGGTTAGAAAGCTATCTTGACAATAGATACCAGTATGTACATTTTAATTATCATCAATCAGAAATGTGTAAATTAACTTGTGGGGTGCCCCATGGTTCTTTGATTGGTCCTAAGTTGCTTATTTTATATATTAATGACATCTGTAAGGTATCCGATTTGTTAAAATGTGTTTTATTTGCAGATGACAAAACACTGTGTGTATCTGGAGATAATCTTCACCATCTAATTACTGATGTGACCAGAGAACTATCCAGAATCAAGCAATGGTTTGACCAGAATAAACTATCTTTTAATCCAAGTAAAACCAAATATATTATATTCAGTAATCGACAAATTAAGACCAACATGAGCTTAAAGATCAATGATGTGGTAATAGAAAGCGTGAATGAAAACAAATTTCTTGGAATAATATTAGACCATAAATTATCCTGGAAACCACTCACCTGGAAATCGCTCATGTTCAATCAAAACTGTCCAAAACAATAGCTATATTACATAAAACCAAGTATTTTTTTAAATGCACCCTCTCTGTATATTCTGTATCGTTCTCTTATTGTTCCATACATTTCTTACTGTGTTGAAATATGGGGGCATGCCTACACCACAAACACAAAACCTATTTTTATTTTACAAAAAAAAAAAGCCATAAGGATAGTCAATCATTCACCGAATAATGAACCGACAAACTCAATATTGCTCAAATTTAAAGCAATAAAATTTTCCGATCTAGTCAGTCTGAATACCGTTGTCTTTATGTTCAAAGTCAATAGGAAAATATTGCATGAAAATATACTATGTTTGTTTGAAAACAGGGAACAGAGATATAATCTAAGAGGAGAGAACATATTAAAAACAAATGGTCAGAACAAACTTTAAAATGAACACCATTTCGGTAAAAGGGGTCGACTTGTGGAATGGTCTCACCGATGATCTTAAGAGGAGCAATTCCATTTATCATAAAAAAAAAACAGTTTAAAATCCTGTTTTTTGACAAATGCATGGATGTTTAAGAAAAACTGTCTAAGTTAAGGTCATGTATAATTGCTGTACATAAATTGAAACAACACAAGCAACAAACAAACAATATATATGTATGTATATGAGTATATATACAGTGTGTATATATATGTTTGTGTGTATGTATATGTTTATACATGTATATTGTTTATGCTTAATTTCTGATGGGTAGATGTTGTTCTCTAAATAGAGTAGGCGTAGTAAGCCATCACCTTTCAGGCTTCAGCCTACACCTTTTCAGTTTCCCTCTTTGTTTGTATTGTAGTTGCTGTACATACACATTGTCCTAAGTTTTGTAACCGAATAAACCCTCATTCATAAATAGAGTGTAAATGGTCCATTTTACATTTAAATTTACATTTAATCATTTAGCAGACGCTTTTATCCAAAGCGACTTACAAATGAGAACAATAGAAGCAGTCAGGTCAACAAGAGAACAACAACAGAATACAAGTGCCAAGAGAATACAGTCTCAGTTAGTCTAGTATAGAACGCATAGCCAGGTATATATAATATATATATATTTTTTTTTATTAAATGAAAAAGACAAGAAAAGGAAAAGTACTGGTGTTAGTAGGTTAAGTGCAGGCGAAAAAGATGAGTCTTTAGATGTTTCTTGAAAATGAGTAAAGACTCAGCTGTACGAATTGAGATTGGGAGGTCATTCCACCAGCTGGGCACAGTTCAGGAAAAGGTCTGTGAGAGTGATTTTGAATTTCTTTGGGATGGCACCACAAGGCGTTGTTCACTTGCAGAGCGCAAACTTCTGGAGGGCACATAGGATTTAACCAGTGAGTTTAGGTAAGTTGGTGCCGTGTCAGTGGTCGTCTTGTAGGCAAGCATCAGTACCTTGAATTTGATGCGAGCAGCTACTGGTAGCCAGTGTAACCTGATGAGGAGAGGAGTAACATGAGCTTTTTTTGGCTCGTTGAAGACAACCCTCGCTGCTGCATTCTGGATCATTTGCAGAGGCTTGACAGTACATGCAGGAAGAGCCAGGAGAGCATTACAATAGTCCAGTCTGGAGAGAACAAGAGCTTGGACAAGAAGTTGGGTTGCTTGCTCTGACAGGAAGGGTCTAATCTTCCTAATGTTGTATAAGGCAAACCTGCAGGACCGGGTCGTTGAAGCAATGTGGTCAGTGAAGCTTAATTGATGATCCATCACAACTCCTAGGTTTCTGGCTGTCCTCGAAGGAGTTATGGTTGACGAACCCAGCTGTATAGAGAAGTTGTGATGAAACAATGGGTTAGCTGGAATCACCAGGAGTTCTGTCTTCATAAGGTTAAGCTGAAGGTGATGGTCATTCATCCAGCTAGAAATGTCACTCAGACAGGCTGAAATGCGAGCAGCTACCGTTGGGTCATCAGGCTGGAATGAGAAGTAGAGTTGGGTGTCATCAGCGTAGCAGTGATAAGAAAAGCCATGCTTCTGAATGACAGATCCTAAAGATGTCATGTAGATGGAGAAGAGAAGTGGTCCAAGTACTGAGCCTTGAGGAACCCCAGTAGCAAGGTGGTGTGACTTTGAAACATCACCCCTCCAAGACACACTGAAGGATCTGTCAGAGAGGTAGGACTTAACCCACAGGAAAGCAGTTCCAGAGATGCCCATCTTTCTGAGGGTGGACAGGAGAATTTGGTGATTAACAGTGTCAAAAGCAGCAGACAGGTCCAGTAAGATGAGTACTGAGGATTTTGAAGCTGCTCTTGCTAGTCGCAGGGCTTCAGTAACCGAGAGCAGAGCAGTCTCAGTTGAGTGGCCACTTTTGAAGCCAGATTGGTTGCTGTCCAGGAGGTTGTTCTGTCCAAGGAACATAGAAAGCTGGTTGAACACAGCCCGCTCAAGTGTCTTTGCAATGAATGGAAGAAGGGATACCGGTCTGTAGTTTTCAAGAAGCGCTGGATTTAGAGATGGTTTCTTGAGCAATGGGCTTACCCGAGGCTGCTTGAATGCTAAGGGAAATGTTCCAGATTGAAGAGAGGAGTTGATAATGTGAGTAAGTGAAGGTATGACTGAAGAAGAGATCGCTTGAAGGAGGTGAGTGGGGATAGGATCAAGTGGACAAGTAGTAGGATGATTGGACAGGAGAATTTTGGAGACGTCCATCTTTGAGAGTGGCGAGAAGGAGGATAAAGAGTGGGCATCGGTCATTGTGAAGTTTTCCTCAGTCTGCGGTGTGGAGAATTGGTCACTGATGGATCTTGTCTTATTTGTGAAGAAAGCTGCAAAGTCGTCCGCTGTAAGAGTCGATGGAGGAGGTGGAGGCGGCGGATTAAGAAGAGAAGAGAAAGTCTTGAAGAGTGTCCGAACGTCACAGCAGCTGTTAATTTTGTTGTGGTAGTAGGATGTTTTAGCTGTGAAGACATTTGCAAAGAAGGAAGAGAGGAGAGATTGATACACACTGAGGTCCGTAGAGCTTTTTGATTTCTGCCATTTCCTCTCTGCAGCCCTGAGTTTAGAGCGATGTTCACGGAGAACCTCGGCCAGCCAGGGGACAGATGGGGCAGTGCGTGCTGGTCTAGACAACAGTGGGCAAAAGTTGTCCAAGCAAGATGTTACAAGATGCTCATTTAAGAGTATCAATGTAATGTCATGAGCCGCAGGGTATAATTTGTTTTTATGTATGTTTTTTTTTTATTGTATGTTTTAGCCATGATTCCCATCCAGTTACATTATAAGACTGATAGACTGCAAAGGTTTGAGCTAAAAATCTCAGTTTACTGTATGTTCTACTGAAGAAATAAAGTCACTCACATCTTAGATGCCCTCCAAGGATGTTACTTTGGGTCTACCATTGGGGGGGGGTTAAACTCACGGCATATTAATTAATTAATTAATAGACACACTCTTATATAATATTTTTCAAATCAGCAACACAATCTGAGGTGAACTGACACATGAATGTTTTCTATGATGCTCAAATTGCGTTAAAGCATATTTTAGGTTGATCCAGCTAGCACACATGTGCAGTCTCTCGAGCGCGTTTAATGTTACTATGGCAACCAGTGAGGGACACTTCTTTACATTTTCTCACATTTTTATAATAATATAAATGAACCGTTTAATATTAAAGTTTTATTGGTCAGATTCAGACTCGATGCAGAGCAGAGAGCACAGAGATGTTATCAAATAAATAATGTCAGCTATGGCATTGCACGAGCGATCGTTATTATAATTCAAAAGGGCAAACTCGAGTCAGAATGGACATGTGCACAGTTGCATTTGTCATCTGTCACCGTGACATCAAAAAGGACTTTTGAAGCTGAAATAATGAGTGGATTGAGCTTGGAGTGGGAATAACGAGAGGAATAACATGGATACATTTCTTGTCGGAGGATTGTAATGTATCACAGGCAGTCATGTACAAAGAAGAGAGACTATGGCTCCTTAAATTAGGTAAGACAAAAAGCTGTATTTTTTGCAACAGGTTTATTAACTTGTAATAGCAATTTAAGGTGGAATATGTGACAATCCGGTCCAGTCGGGTCTGTGTCTTCCCGACGGGTTCGGGTCCAGCTTTCAAATAATAGACAGGTCCAGGTCCAGCTTTTGAAATATTAGACGGGTCCGGGTCGGTTCGTTGTAGTACATTACGGGTCTCTTTCGGGTTCGGGCACAAATTTTTGGACCCGTGAAGACCTCTACCCGAGGGCTAAGCAGATAAACATAAAATTTTCATTTTTGGGGGAACTATCCCTTTAAGAGAAGCAGAGGTCTAGGGATTACATGCATTTCATGGAAAACCTGCACTACACTGAAAACTTTTTTTCATTCATCCAATTAAAAAAAATGGGTTATGGTTTACATCTATATTTTATAACTTGAGCCAATGAAAAACAAATAACTGGCCCTTAACAAATATTTTCTATGTGTATGAAAACTATTTTATGAAACTCGGCACAAAGTATATTTTTCTTGTTGAAGAAAGTCAATTTTAGTTCTATTTATTTTTAAATTTAATTTTAAATATTTTTTGTTTTTTATTAACTTGTATTTTTAAAAGTGAGAATTAACTGTTTAATGTAATTATTTATTTTTTATTGGAGAAAACAAACACATCTAATTTCTAATATTATTTCTTAAATGAGAATTTTTTTTTTAGTGTACTAGATGTTTAGAGTATGACATCTCTTTCCGAAAAAAGAGCGGCCTGAGCAGCTCCAACATTTCTGTCAAAGCACATAATTGTACCTAATACATAACACGAGAAATATGTGTTGTCCAAAGATTAAGGCAACTATTAAAGTTTGATGTATTGTTGTTTAATTATCCAATAAACATTTTACATGATTTGTTATATTTCATTACCACTTACCCATATATTTTGCCTGAAGTTTGAAAAATCTGTGATTCACAACTACCTACTATTGCATTCACATTTGTGTGAAGTTGTCAGTGTCTGGTGTGTGTTTCTCTGGGTGTCCACTAGTGGTCTCACTTCCCCATAGGCACCCCACTGCAGGCACTACATTTCCCACTAAGCCTTTTCACTTCATCATGGTTAATTGCACAACTGTTAATTGCACTCAGCTGTCTTCACTTCCATCGTCATCACATGTCCTTATATACCGGTCTGTTTTCATTCTGCTTCAGGGAGTCATTCTGTGACGATAGGACACAGGAGACGAGAGATTCAATTGCAGTGTGTTTATTGGGCAATCCAAAATTCAAAATCCAAAACAAGCAGGGGGTCAAAACCATGAAATCAGTCAGGAACAAAATAAACAAGAAACATGTGGAATGCGAGGAAACTTGGTGACGGAAATAAGGACTCCATGAAACAGAATGTCTCGGAGCTGTCACACATCGCAAGTATATCTGCACTCTTGCCTAAACTGCCCTTACAATGAATGACACCGTAATGTTGCACAATAAAACTCTTACTGTATTCATGTGGTGTATTCTTGTGTTTGCTGTTAGTTGTGGTGAAAGCATTTTTGTGAGAGAAAACGTGTTGCATTATGACGAGATCATTGCATTCATGCGATAAACAGACTCTGTCTACTCAATGCTCATAACTGCAGCCTTTCATGTGATGGGAAAAGATTGAAAAAAAATTATATAATCAATACTTCCACGATTCGTTAATTTTGACAGCTGTAATAGTAAAAAATATATATATATATATATATATATATATATATTTGAAAGGAGTTCCACATGTTGTCGTTTACTTGGAGTCTCACAGCAGACACGCCCCTTCAAACAGAGCATTCAAGCCAGAGGGCTAATATCAGGATCTAAAAATTTAAATTCCTATTAATTAATAGTGATCATACATATTCCCAGGGACTCCCCTGTACCAGCAGGACTCTAAAATTGCAACAAGCCATGTTGCAACTTTCCACCAGGGACAGAAATCTCCCAACCACAACCAAGCCAGAATAACATCTTCTGAAGTTTGTCATTTTTTTAACCTGGAAGAAACTGCTGCGACTTTAACACCATCAAACAAACAGCTGATATAAAATTAAATTGAATGTTCACTCAATGAACAGAGTAGTTGATTGTAATATCAATTTGGCTACAATTACTTCCAGCAGGTGATATAAATCATTTTAATGTATTTTTTTATTATTTATAGAAATTTCCATTTTGAGCTAATTTGCAACAGAAGTCATGACCACTGCTACAGACATAAGACAACTTAAATTACTTTTTCTTATAGTTTTGGTCTAGTCATGCCATGGTTTCCCATCTACACTTAGTTAGAATAACATTACAATATACAGAAGGCTCACCCTATTTAGGCAGTTTGAGCAACAGAAATTCTTTGTTTTTTTTTTTTGCCTTTACAGTCCAAGTACACTTGAACCAATGCCAGGTGTTACAGTTCCTGCAATCTAACACACATGCTTCACCTAAAGATGGAATTTAGTCTATTAACCTGGAGCAGATTTATGGTAACATGGATACAACATAATCTACTAGAAGCAATCATTTCAGAGAATATCAGAATAAAACTTATCATGCCAATTACTTAATTTCACTAGTACTAGTACTTTTCTATTCATAGCTATGTGTACTGTGCTAGACTAACTGAGACTTGACATGGCACTTGTATATTGTTGTTGTTCTCTCATTGGTCTGATTGCTTCTATTGTTCTCATTTGTAAGTCGTTTAGGATAAAAGTGTCTGCTAAATGATTAAATGTAAATTTAAATTTCAAAGATAATCCATTCAAGACATAACATTTTCAATTATAAATCTGAAAAGCAAAACATACATACCTGATTTAAAAAATACACTCCACACCATGGACTTAACTGGCTACAGAATCACTCTGAGCCTTTTGCAACTTTACCTTAATTACTCAGACAAAAACAAACATCCTCCAAATGGAGGGAAGAACTATCACTTGGAATTCGCATTGACCTAGGTGAAGAGCCTACTTACCTTTAAGTGTACTTCTTGTGGGAGTAAGACCATTATACCAATCACACCGAAACATTTCAAATGATAGCATGAATTTATGTACAGCATTATATTTTACTATTGACCATTCTGAGTGAACTACGCAAAAGGAAGGATGGGTGGGGAAGAAGGAACGAATGTGAAGGAATAATAGTTTATTTTCTGTATCTCATCAGATCAAAGTGTCTGAGGTTCTTTTATAGCCTTACAATGCGAACAAATTAATCCAGTAAAGGTATGATTGAGTTTAAAGTTTACTTATCTGAAGTGATAACCACTGGCTGTAGGTTTAAATCTAAACTGATTTACATGAGAAAGGACTTCAGATGTACATCCAAATGATGATGAATCTACACAGAACACAAGCCAAAGTCAAATCATCTGGATTCAATCATCTGATTACACTGCATTTGAATTTTGAGTGGTGGAAGTAGATGTTTTGTCAAATAATAGGTAAATAGTTCACTCCATTATTTTATGTTGCTCAAAGCCTATTTATCAAAAGCTTGTGTTGATAAAGTTGTACAGTGCAATTCCAGCAAACAGGCTCAGTATTGAAACTCTTCTTGCTGCTGTTCATTTCTGATGACGAACACAGTGTGAATGCTATTAGCAGTTAACATGGGTTGCAATATAAACAGATATGAAACTGGGCTGAGTGTCACCAATATTCAATCAGTATCTAGTTTAAATACCTGTTTCTCTGTCCTCTCTTCTGCAGCTGATACAATGTCATGGTTCTTATGTTCCATAACCGTACACAGCACACATATACATTTCTGATCAGTGCGACAGAAAACCTCAAGGGGCTTCTCATGTTTCTGGCAGATCATCTCCTGCAGATGTCCAGTGGCTTCAGTCAAATTGTGTCTGTTTCCTTTAAACCAACTCTCATGTTGTTCGAGGTGATTCTGACAGTAAGAGTTCAGACACACCAGACAGGATTTGATGGCTCTGTATTTTCTTCCAGTACAGACGTCACACTGCACATCTCCAGCTCCAGCCTCACAGTCAGCAGAGAGTCTGGTCTTCTTCAGTTTCTCCACCACTTCAGCCAGCATGGTGTTTCTAGATAAAGCAGGTCTTGGACTGAAGGTCTGTCTGCACTGAGGACAGCTGTAGACTCTCTTCTGATTCTCCTGATCCCAGTGGTCTGTAATACAGCTCTTACAGTAACTGTGTCCGCAATGGATGGTCACTGGATCCTTCACGAGATCCAGACACACTGGACACAAGAATTCATCCTGAGAAACTCTTGCTTCGGCCATTTTACTGCATGAATACAGAGACACAAACAAACAACAGCTCAGCTACACTTCAGTTTCTCTTTCTCTGAACACATGTGACTCCTTCTTCTTCTTCTTCTCTTATTTATTGGCGGACTGCAACCAGCGTTAAGTTGCATACCGCCACCTCCTGTACTGGAGTATGTATATTCATGTCATTTTACAATTTCAGATTCTATTCCACAACCCTGAGTCTTTTAAAAATTTAAATAGTGCCCTCCTGGTGATTCTTATTTCCTCTCTCTCTCCTTCTAGTCCCAGTATCCCTACTAGATTCCACTCCCGCCCTGTCTCCTGAACCTTATCTTTAAACACCCTTCTTTCCACCTCATTCAATTTACAGTAAAATATAACATGTTCAACATTTTCTTTAATCCCAAAGTTTTCACAGTTCTCACTATTCATTTTCCCCATTAAAAATAATGTGTCATTTAGCCGTGTGTGATCCACTCTCAATCTTGTCATTACAATTTCCTCTCTCCTGGTCTTTTCTGCCATATTTCAAGTCCTTTCTTCTTAACCACTGCTTAACCTTCACCTTTTCCTAGTGGAATTTTATTTATTATTTCCTTTAGCAACGCCTCTTTAGCCAGTTTGTCTGCTTTCTCGTTCCCTTTAACCCCTTCATGTGCTGGCACCTAGCAAATCTGTACATCTATGACACCCCGATGTAATCTAAATAAACTGTGAAAAAGTTATATCAGTAGATCTTCTCTTACTGATGTCATTGACTGAATACTTTTAATGACAGCTAAAGAGTCTGTGCAAAGTACCACCCCATCAGGTCTGACCTCTTCAACCTACTGTAGTGCGATAACGGCTGCCACTATTTCTGCTGTATATACAGATAACGGATCAGAAAATCTTTTGGAAAGATTTATTTTAAATTCTGGGATATGTATTCCAACTCCCACACAATCCTGTTTGTTCTTGGATCCGTCTGTGTAAATTTTTTAATAATTATAATAACTGTTTCTTATGTAAATGCTTGTTTTAACTCCCACTTCCTCCATTCTACATTCTCTTTTCTTTTCCAAGATATTAATATCAACCTTTATTTCTGGAAACATCCATGGTGGAATACTACTAACTGAATTGACCATGGTGAAATCTAAGGTTTCCATTTCATATTCCTCCACTCTCATTTCCCTTGTCCATCCAAACCCAAGCCCCTGAAACTTGGAATACTCCCAACATTCCTGTATTGTTTCTTTTGCTGGGTTTTCTTTGCCACTTCCTTTTAATCTGATCCAATACGCTATAGCCAGTTTCTCTCTTATTAACTCCAGTGGCATCTCTCCTGCTTCTATGAGTGTAGCATTAATGGGGGTTGTCTTAACAGCTCAGATGCATACACGTAATGCTCTATATTGTAATCGATTAATTTTTCCCAATATTGATTTGCCGCTGCTCCATAAACTACACAACCATAATCTATTGATGACCTCAGGCAAGCCCTATAGATATTAATTAATGACTTCCTGTCTGCACCCCAGTCACATCCAGCCACAGCTCTGAGAAGGTTTATAACTTTTTGCATTTAGTCTCCAAGTGCTTTATATGTATTTTCCATGTACACCTACTATCAAACCATAGTCCCAAGTACTTTAATTCATTTACTTTCACCATTGGCTGCTCGTATAATGTTAACCTTTCACCATGGCACTTGCGCTTCTTTGTAAACATCATATAACAAGATTTTCTGGTCGACATCTTGAATCCCCACTTATATGACCACATTTCTACTTCCCTAATTGCTTTCCTTATATTACTTAATACATACAGTATTGTTCAAAATAATAGCAGTACAATGTGACTAACCAGAATAATCAAGGTTTTTCGTATATTTTTTTATTGCTACGTGGCAAACAAGTTACCAGTAGGTTCAGTAGATTCTCAGAAAACAAATGAGACCCAGCATTCATGATATGCACGCTCTTAAGGCTGTGCAATTGGGCAATTAGTTGAATTAGTTGAAAGGGATGTGTTCAAAAAAATAGCAGTGTGGCATTCAATCACTGAGGTCATCAATTTTGTGAAGAAACAGGTGTAAATCAGGTGGCCCCTATTTAAGGATGAAGCCAACACTTGTTGAACATGCATTTGAAAGCTGAGGAAAATGGGTCGTTCAAGACATTGTTCAGAAGAACAGCGTACTTTGATTAAAAAGTTGATTAGAGAGGGGAAAACCTATAAAGAGGTGCAAAAAATGATAGGCTGTTCAGCTAAAATGATCTCCAATGAATTAAAATGGAGAGCAAAACCAGAGAGACGTGGAAGAAAACGGAAGACAACCATCAAAATGGATAGAAGAATAACCAGAATGGCAAAGGCTCAGCCAATGATCACCTCCAGGATGATCAAAGACAGTCTGGAGTTACCTGTAAGTACTGTGACAGTTAGAAGACGTCTGTGTGAAGCTAATCTATTTTCAAGAATCCCCCGCAAAGTCCCTCTGTTAAAAAAAAGGCATATGCAGAAGAGGTTACAATTTGCCAAAGAACACATCAACTGGCCTAAAGAGAAATGGAGGAACATTTTGTGGACTGATGAGAGTAAAATTGTTCTTTTTGGGTCCAAGGGCCACAGGCAGTTTGTGAGACGACCCCCAAACTCTGAATTCAAGCCACAGTACACAGTGAAGACAGTGAAAAATGGAGGTGCAAGCATCATGATATGGGCATGTTTCTCCTACTATGGTGTTGGGCCTATTTATCGCATACCAGGGATCATGGATCAGTTTGCATATGTTAAAATACTTGAAGAGGTCATGTTGCCCTATGCTGAAGAGGACATGCCCTTGAAATGGTTGTTTCAACAAGACAATGACCCAAAACACACTAGTAAACGGGCAAAGTCTTGGTTCCAAACCAACAAAATTAATGTTATGGAGTGGCCAGCCCAATCTCCAGACCTTAATCCAATTGAGAACTTGTGGGGTGATATCAAAAATGCTGTTTCTGAAGCAAAACCAAGAAATGTGAATGAATTGTGGAATGTTGTTAAAGAATCATGGAGTGGAATAACAGCTGAGAGGTGCCACAAGTTGGTCGACTCCATGCCACACAGATGTCAAGCAGTTTTAAAAAACTGTGGTCATACAACTAAATATTAGTTTAGTGATTCACAGGATTGCTAAATCCCAGAAAAAAAAAATGTTTGTACAAAATAGTTTTGAGTTTGTACAGTCAAAGGTAGGCACTGCTATTTTTTTGAACACACCCCTTTCAACTAATTGCCCAATTGCACAGCCTTAAGAGCGTGCATATCATGAATGCTGGGTCTTGTTTGTTTTCTGACAATCTACTGAACCTACTGGTAACTTGTTTGCCACGTAGCAATAAAAAATATACAAAAAACATTGATTATTCTGGTTAGTCACATTGTACTGCTATTATTTTGAACAATACTGTATGACACATTCCTTCCTCTCATCCAAATGGCCCCATCATCCACATATAGTGCTGATTTGATGCATCCATCCAATTTAAAAAATATATAATTTAGCATTATGTTAAAAAAAAGTATCGGGCTAATTACACTCCCCTGGGGAATACCATTGTCTACATCAAATTTTATAGACACCTCTGATCCAACCTGAACTTGAGTTTTCCTACCTGCTAAGAAATCCATAATCCAATTATATAACCTTCCTCCAATACCCATACTACTTAGTTCAATAAGCAGTCATTCCCTCCACATGGTTTCATATGCCTTTTCTATTGTCATTAGTTCTTTCATTTTCAGTGCCTTTTCCACATCATTACTTAGGCCAGTGACACACTGGATGCGTGGCGCAAGCGTCTCAGCCGCGTGGCGTGTCGGTTTTTAATTCGGCTCCCATGTTAACAGGTTAGAGCTTACAGACCGCCTGCATGAGACGCGCGTCTCAGGCGCGGCTCGAGCCGCGCGGCAAACGCTTGCTTGCTAGAAATAGAACTGACGCCTATTTTTACCGCGACACGCGCGCGTGTTGGAAGCTTTTCCAGGCTAAATATAATAGGAAAATGTGTTTAAATGTCATTTTGTACACAAATACATATGAATTCCTGATATTTTGATATTTGAAAGTCTATAGGTTGACATAAATTCAGATATAAATGTAATAAAAAATAATAATAATAATTATCGATTTTCAAATATTGCACCTGTCAAACATAATCTATTTCGCCATCAATACTTTTGACGGTGTCCTTTATCAGTAGGCGTAGGTGTAGGTGTGTAGAAAAAAGTATATATTGTTGAAATGAAGACATGAGCCTGGTCTGTCAACGGTCTCCCTCTACAGCAGCAGCGCACCAGCGCCGCGTCAGGCACGCTTCTGGTGTGTAAAGACACAGAATCCGCCACGCTTCTGGGACGCTTCAGACACGCGGCCTTACTCTAACTAGAGCATCTGTTGTGGAGCGTTCTTTTCGAAATCCACTTTGTATGTTGGACCGTATTCATCTCAGTTCCAATATATGTGTTAATCTGCGAACTATTTTCCTCTCCAACCATTTGCATAAGTGAGATGTCAAAGCTATGGGCCTATAGTTATCAGGATTAGCTGGATCCTTACCAGGCTTGTTAAATGGTAATATTACTGCACTTTTCCAACTATGCGGTACTATTCCATCCCTCCAGATTTTATTAAAGAGTCTTAATACTAACTTTAGTGATTCTACTGGTAACTGTCGGAACATGGCATAACATAATTGATCTTGCCCAGGTGCTTTATACCCAGTGCCTAGCAGAGCTATGTTAAGCTCTGACATTGTAAAATCCACATCTAGAATTAACATACCATCCTCCCTTTTCAACTTCACTTCCTTGTTCTCTTTAAGTGTTAAGTTCTTTCTGCTGCTTATGGATGTCACTAAGGTGTTCACAACAGTGTATTGCCACAAACGGTTTCCCTAACACTTCAGTCTTTCCTTTATGCAGAGAGGCAGGGATACACTGACCAGAAAGGGGGAAATCCCACGCATCCATTCTTGTATGTAAAACGTGCACACGATTACTATTCCGTTCCCTCGATTTACTATTGCGTTCCCTTGATTTGCTAAATGCACGCTCTAGCAAATCGATGGAACTAATTAGTAAATCGTGTGCACAATTTATAAATCGAGTGAACGAATTAGTAAATTGAGGGAAAGCATTAGTAATCGCGTGCACGTTTTAGTACATTGAGGGAACAAATTAATAAATTGTGCACACAATTTAGCCCATAGACATATAAATACCTATACGCCTCATTGGCCGCTTTGAGCTGTTACTGCGATATGTCAACGCGTCCGCCATGTTTGTGAGCGTAAGACTGCCTTAAAAATAAATGAATCTGTCACAATAATCGAGTCACGAGTTCCAAGTGCGAGATAAAAATGGTTTATTTGTAACTCAGATAGCCAGCAATGAGAAGGTAGGAAGACAATGCATAACCCCAGATGAATCCCATCCAGACCACTCAAGCAGCATTAACTCAAACCCAACTCAGTAATCGCAGGTGGGGGAGGAATCAGGTCCAGATCGCTTAAGCTGCAGTAACTGAAACCCAGCTCAGGAATCCCATGGGGGTGAGGAATGAGATCCAGAGAATCCCAACTGGAGGGAAAGGAACATGACTAGACAAGAGAGACAGACAAGAAATGAAAGAACCAACAACACGAACAGGATGCCAGCCAAACTTGAAGGCAGCGCAAATGAGTTGCAGCTGGTGCTCATTACCACAGCTGCTGCTAGTTAACAGATGCACACAATCAGACGGAGATGCAAGATGAATGCACCAACCCATGAACCGTGACAGAAAGTAAATGGGGGAGCTGCGTTTTTTTCTGAATAAAAACATAACGTTCACATTTATCAACCGATTTCAGAGGTTTGGGATCTATGTGCAGTTAAAACTTTTTTTGGGGGGTGGGGGTGGGGCTTCTTCTACGCCAGGCTCTGTGAAGAGGGAGAAGAGGATGGTGAGGTTTCAAGAGTGAGACATGGAATGTGGGGTGGATCCGATACTCAGGGGGCAGGTTGAGTTTGAAGGTGACCGGGTTGATCTGCTCAGTGATGGTGAATGGGCCTATGAATCTGGGAGTCAACTGGCGGAATGTTAGGAGCAGATGGATGTCACAGGTTGACAGCCAGAACGTCTGTCTGGGTTGGTATGCTGGGGCATTAGGGAGGCAAAGGTCGGTTGTTATCCTACGCCTACGTAGGGCCTGTTGTAGCTGGTGGTGGGCCGTGTCCCAGACCCTCTTGCTCTCTCGGAACCAGTAGTGGACCGATGGAACGTCTGAGGGCTCTCCTGACCATGGGAAGAGTGGTGGCTGGTAGCCGAGCACGCACTGGAATGGAGTGAGTCCGGTGAAAGGTTGACGTAGGGAGTTCTGTGCGTACTCAGCCCACCCTAGGAACTGGTTCCAAGAGTCCTGGTGGCCATGGCAGAAGGTACACAGGAAAAGGGCAATCTCCTGTGTCTTCCTCTCCGTCTGCCCGTTGGACTGGGGATGGTATCCAGAGGACAGACTGAAGGCCACACCTAGGAGTGAATGGAAAGCTCTCCAAACCTGGGAGATGATCTGGGAGCCTCTGTCAGAGACGATGGCCTCGGGAATGCCAAAGTAATGGAAGACGTGGTTAAACATCAGTTCGGCCATTTCCAGGGCCGTGGGCAGACCTTTCAGGGGGAGAAGAGGACAGGATTTAGAGAACCGGTCAACAATAACGAGGGTGCATATGTTATTATCAGAGGGTGGTAGGTCAGTTATGAAGTCCACCCCTAGGTGTGACCAAGGGCGGTTTGGAACGGGCAGAGGGAGGAGCTTGTCAGATGGTAGGTGACGTGGGCTCTTCGAGATGGTGCATTCCTTACATCCTTGCACATACCTTCTGATGTCCGATGCCAAGTGATGTGTGAGCTAAGTGGATGAGTGGAGTGTGCCGTGTCCTGGTGATATACTGCAAGACCAGGAGGACAACCCAGCGAAGTATTGGTGGAGGGATTGAAGGAGGGCAGAGTCTTCCAGTTTATCTGGAAGTATGGTTTTGGGGTCTTCCAGGTTTTCCTCATGGCGAAGCACCAGGATAAGGCGTAGGCTTTTACATTCTTGACCCCTGGACAGTATGAGATGGAGAAATTGAAACTAGTAAAGAATAGAGCCCAGCGGGCCTGTCTGGGATTTAACCTCTTGGAAAAGCGCAGGTATTCCAGATTTTTATGATCCAACAGAACCAGGAACGGGTATTTGGCTCCCTCCAACAAATGGCTCCACTCCTCCAGCGCTAGCTTGATAGCTAAAAGCTCCCGGTTGCCGATGCCGTAGTTGACCTCCACCGGGTTGAGCTTGCAGATAAAGAAGGGGCATGGATGGAAGTGGGTGGGATTCTCCTGCTGCTGGGAAAGGACCGCTCATACTCCTGTGGTAGAAGCGTCGACTTCAACAATGAAGGGTCTATCGGGATAGGGATGGACTAGGAGAGGAGCGGTAGTAAAGGCCTCCTTTAGAGTGTGGAATGCCTCCGTGGCAGCTGGAGTCCAGGACAGAGACTTGGGATTGATGCGAAGAAGACTGGTGAGTGGGTTGGTGATGGAGCTGTAACATTGGATGAATCGGCGGTAGAAGTTGGCAAAGATGAGGAATCACTGAAGTTCTTTGACTGTGGTTGGAGTGGGCCAGTTCTTGATGGCATCCACCTTCCCCTCATCCATCCGGATGCCACTGCTATAGATGTTGTATCCAAGGAACTGCACTGTGGGTTGATGCAAGGAGCATTTCTCTGCTTTGAGGTATAGCTGGAAAGCCTTCAGGCATTGCAGGACCCCCGCAAAATGGGGATGATTTTCCGCTAGGCTCCAGGAGTAGATGAGGACAAATTGGTGGAGGAACTCCCGGAGCCCCTCATGGATGAAGTCCTGGAAAAGGAGGGTGCATTGACTAGACCATACGGCATGACAAGGTATTCATAGTGGCCAGTAGGGGTGATAAACACTGTCTTCCACTCATCCCCCTCATGTATCCGGATGAGGTTGTATGCGCTGCGGAGGTCCAACTTGGTGAAGACAGTGGCACCACAATGAAGTTCCAGAGCAGCAGGGACAAGAGGCAGGGGATAGCGGAACTTAACTGTGATATTGTTCAGTGAGTGGTAATCTATGCAGGGCTGCAAGCCTCTGTCATTTTTCTCCACGAAGAAGAAACTGGAAGCAGTAGGGGAGGTAGATGGATGGATGTAACCTTGCACCAGCACCTCCTTGATGTAGTCCTCCATGTCCTTCTCTTGCGGGATGGAAAGGGGGTAGATCCTACCTTTAGGCACTGGCTCACCTGGAAGCAGATCGATGGCACAGTCCCATGGCCGGTGTGGAGACAGCTTCGAAGCACTTTTGGGGCAGAAGACGTCACTGAAGGGGGCGTAACACGGTGGTATGTTGACAGATTGTTTCTCCACAAGGCTCTCGATGGAGGTGGAGTAGACGGATAGAGATTCTGGAAGAGGGTTGGATTACGCCCTAGGATTATGTCAACGGTGGATTCCTCCATGTGAAGTAGTCCAGTCTGGAGGGTAAGTGGGCCGACACTGCAACGAATACATCTTCTACTCAAAGGTTTAATATACTTAACCCTTTCGAGTCGATTAACGCATATATGCGTTTTGAGTCATTTTCTCCTGATAACCCCGAAAAGAACTTAAATTACACTCTGTTTTAATCGTACAGATAAGAGCAATACATCAATCGAATCTGTAAAGGGTCTAGTTTTTTTTTGGATACAGACATAATAACAAAAAACCTTTGTGCACTTATGAAATAAAGATAACATACAAGGTGTGCTGTCTGCAGCCTTTGTATCCGCTGATCGTCATGTACAAACACGTCATTAAAATGAACTGTAACTCCGTGAATACTCAACGAAGAGACATGAGAGCGATATATATAGAAAGCTTGACATGTCTACTTTTTTGCTGCCGAAAACAAATATTCGGAGATAAAGTAATCAATATGAAAACAACGCGATGTCTGTTTTTCATGTTTCCCTTCATTTTATCTAATGTGACCACGCCCCGCGCTTAACGCGCTATTCAGATTCAAACTGAAGCGCGCTGCTTGAAAAAGATGTGATGTGGTTGAGGATTTGAGAAATGGATTTCCTCAGAAAAAAGAATGATGCACTTTATTCATCAGAGATCATAAACATGAGTAAGTCTCTTTATATTTATGTATATACTTGTACTAGTTTTCACATAACGTGTAAACATTTTACTAATTAGACTTTTTCCAAATACTTTTCCCAAACTATAATTCCTGACTAAATGTATAATCAAGTGAAACATTATGAAGTTTCAATAACAATATACAATACTATATCATTCAAAAGCTTGATGTAAATAATATAAATGTAACAAATAGAGATAACTCTAACAAATCTAAAAACAATGCAGTTCTTTCAATTTATTTCCCCCCAAAAAACGGAAAAATATTCTCAGCTCTTTTCAAGATTAATAATGATAAAAAATAATAATGATGATAATAATAAATGGGGTTTTTTTTGGTAGAAAATAAGATTGTTAAAAGGATTTCTGAAGGATTGTGTGACTGGAGTAAGGATGCCAAAAAATTTGTTTGAAAGTAAGCTTTGATTGTTCCTAATAAACTGTTTAACTGTTCCCCCAAGTGGATATTAAATTATGTTGTGGGATAATTAAATATATTCTTAATAAACTACAAACATAAAATTATATACTTTTATTTTGTTCTCACATTCTTTCTTGTAACTCCTCACTCACAGTGGCACAGCTGAATGGCTCATTATGCAGCTCATTATGCAGGCCTTTGTCTTCTCAGGTGTAAATCACAATGATATTCATGATAGTTGACGCCTACTCACATATGACTTTTACCAACAAAAAGTGTCTTTAGAAAATTTTAATCAATATATTGTTTTCTGTGAGTGAGTAAACAAAATGATTTTCACATAATTTAGAAAGAAAAATTCTAGGCTACAAGCTCCAGTTCTCAACAGTCCCGGGAACCAATGTCATGTATGTGTTTTATGGCCTTATTCAAGTTATTTAACATTTTTAGTTTTTCACTAACCATGCATAATTTTTTTTTCTAAAAAATACAATCATGTACATGCATGCATTTCACATATTATTATAGCCCAGTTTGTGCTGATTACACTGATATTAGACTTTACCCATTTAGATATTTATAAGAAACTGAAAAAAGCACAAATATCAGGGCATGACAAAACTTCTCCAGGCCCCAAAAATACCTTTAGACTCCAGAGGGTTAATGGTTGAGTTATTTTGTGTCCAAATGGAATTGGCCCACTGAAGCACTTTACCTTGAAGTTGTGAAATCAGGAAGGCCACTTTTGATCGCTCGGTGGGGTACAAGTGCGGTTGCGTTGCAGTTGTGAGAGTGTGACGCAAAGCATCCACAAGGTCTTAACTCCGCTACATTTCTATCCATAACCGTAAGTACCCGTTACTTCTTCGGCCCCGTCCACACGGAGACGGCGCTTACCCCAATTCTTTTTTTTTTTCCTCGTCTCAAGAAATATTCGCGTCCACATGAAACTACAAAACGATGCAGTGGTTTTATGTGGTGTTGACGCAGTGGATAAGACACATGCCTTTGGTGTGAGAGACCCGGGTTCGAATCCACTGTGTCTCTCCAGAGGTGTGCGACCTCTGACATATATAGCAATTGTAAGTAGCTTTGGATAAAAGTGTCAGCTAAATGAATAAATGTAAATGTATACATGCCAGACCACATGGTAATTCTGCCACAGAGATACACTTAAAAAGGGGGAGAAGACATGGACTATGATCATAAACCTTGTGTGTGGTACACAAATGACCATGGAACAGAACATTTATTAATCTGTGTTTATGGTATTACCGACTCCCGAGTATATTCGGTACCCACAGCTGCGTTCATTCGCTTTTGTGTTAGTCAAAATGCAGGGCTCCAGACAGTAGCCTAATATGGTAAATGGACTGCATTTATATAGCGCTTTCAACAGACCACATGGCCATCCAAAGCGCTTTACAAATTGCCTCACAGTCACCCATTCACACAGTCATTCACACACCGACGGCGATGTCAGCCATGCAAGGCGCCAACCAGCTTGTCGGGAGCAGCTGGGGTTAGGTGTCTTGCTCAAGGACACCTCGACACTTGGTCAGGTGGAGCCGGAGATCAAACCACTAACCTTCCGGTTTGTAGAAAACCTACATGAACCACTGAGCCACTGCCGCCCCATATAATATATAATATATACTAGTGTCTGTGAATATTAAACTGCAAAATACTATTGAAATATTACTCCTGCAAATTCTACACCTCTGTGGGTGACAGGCACAGATGCGCTGGAGCTCACTGTTTTGTAGTCTCTGCCGTGTGTCACTATATGAGGACACGAACGCATAAACCGTCACTTCATGAGAATTTACCGTTTCATTTGAGAAAACTGTCATATCATAAACACATACAATCAAAGATCTTCATGGCAGCCCATTAAAATAAATGTTTGGTTTAACATGAGTAAATTGACAATATATTAAGCTACTGTTGTAGCCTACAGTAGATTTAGCTATGTCTCTATTTAGTAATAATAATACGTCTCTATTAATAATAAGAATAATGTCTAGATGGTTACTTGTATTTTTACTTGTTTTGATGTAAAGAAATTATCTGATTAATATATAATTTTTTACATTCCTAGACTTATTTGTTGCAGTTTTTTATACAGTTATATTGTAAAACTAAAATACCTTTTTTAGCTTGCGGTGTTAGATTTTTGGCTGCATTTGAAGTTCTTTTTTGCTTAAGAAAATAAATAATACTGTCAAATTCATGTCAGATAATAAAAATACAGTAGTTCACCATGTATTTGTTCATGTTTTATTAAGGGATCAGTCTGAAGCACACCGTAAAATACACAGGGCTAGTAGTATATACAGCTGTATATACAGATACATATCCAGGTATCGGATCAGTACTTGTTATCGGCCGATACCCTGAGCCCAGGTATCGGAATCGGTATCGGGAAGAGAAAAAGGGTATCGTATCATCTAATTGAAACTTCATAATTTTTCACTTGATTATAATTGGAAAAAATCAAACTAGTAAAATGTTTACACGTTATGTGAAAACTAGTACAAGTATAGAAAAAAATGAAAAGAAACTTACTCATGTTTATTATCTCTGCTGAATAAAGCACTTCAGTATTTTTTTCTGAACAAAACCAAATCTCGAATCCTGAGGTAATCCACATCACATCTTTTTGGGTGAATTATGTCTTATTCCTCTCATCGCAAAGCAAAGAGTAAAATAAAAAAAAAACTTGAAGAACAGTCTCCCTGCGTTGTTTTCTGTTGTATGGGCGTATTCAAGCCTCATGCTTCAGTGAAACATTATCATCTCAAAAGCGCATTCACAAGGGGTCGTGGTCGCATTAGATAGAATTAAGGGAGACGTGAAAAATGGGCATCGCGTTGTTTTCATATGGATTACTTTATTAAAGAATATTTGTTTTTTTGGCAGCACTTGTTTAGTTTAAAATTAGACATGTCAAACTTTCTATAGATATCTCTCCACGTCTCTTCGTTGAGTATTCACTGAGTTACAATTCATTTTAATGACGCGTTTCTAAATGAAGATCACCGCAGACAAAGGCTGCAGACAGCACACCTTGTTTGTTATCTTTATTTTATAAATGCACAGAGTTTTGTTGTTATTATGTCTGTATACAAAAAAAGTAGACCCTTACAGATTCGATTGATGTATTGCTCTTATCTGTATGATCGAAACTGAAAGTGTAAATTAAGTTCTTTTTGGGGTTATCAGGAGAAAATGACTCATGACGCATATACACGTTAATCGACTCAAAAGGGTTAACAGTGGTTTTTCTTGACTCATGTGTTAATGGTGACTTGACCTGACTCTGGATGGTCAGCGGTGACCTGACCTGACCTGACTCTGGACGGTAAGCGGTGACTTGACTGGACCTCGATTCTGGAAGATTGGAACCCCGGATTGACAGACATCTTGTGCAGTTGCGCTGGACTGGCGGCCATCTTGTGCAGAGGCGCTGGACTGGCAGTCATCACAGGATGAGGCTCAGGAGTGGTGGATACTGCAAAAGTGCCGTGTTCCTCCTCCACAACTCCCACAGTGTGTACAGAGCTGCTCAGTTGGAGTGCCAGATCAATGTAAAACTGCAGAGTCCAGTGAGGATCATGCAAAGACATAAGTGAGCCAAGCGGCTCAGATAGGCCACCACGAAAAAAATATCATCAGGCATATCTCGTCCATGATAGACAAATGGGCCAACTCAACGAAGTCCCTCACATAGTCCTCGATGGGCCGAATTCCTTGACGTGGACACATAAGTTGGGCTACTGGGTTCATGACTGACCTGGATTTACTTTTTAAGGCTGTTGGATCCTGGTTTGGCGAAGTCTTCTGTAACGATGAGTCAAAGACGTTCAGATCCATCCAGATCCATGTGCAGTACTTTATTAACAGAATGGTCAAACAGGCAATGATCAGAGAACAGCGTCAGGTATTCAGGGGATATCCAAAATCAGAAACAGTACCAGCCAAAGGTCAGGGCAGGTGGCAGACAGTCAAAGTCGGTATACACAATCCAAAGTCAAACACGGAAGGAACAAACACTAGGAAAACACTCAGAAATGCCAGACAGAACTCAACAAGAATTCACAATGTGAGTGTGGATGGGTGAAACCTTTATAGTGTCACTTTTAGGAAACAGGTGTGGTTTAATAATGAGTTCCTAGGCAGGGGTTCATGGGAAATGAAGTACAGGGTGTACTGTGTCGTGTGAAAGTCTGTGTAGTTCAGCAGAGACGTGAAGAGGCTTTGCATTCAGTCTCAGGATCATCAATACGAATGAATCGTTCAATTGAGACATAACCCGACAGATATTTCAGCACTTTTTCATCTCCCTTAGTGTGAGTGAGACCACTGATTATCACAGCACTGTGGACACAAATGCCTTCAGTGTGCACTACTTCCATTTCTAAAACTAGCTCGGTAAACCCCTTTAGCAAGTTCGTTCTGTATTATCTGTACAACCAGGCTCCTGGCTGGGCTTGCCAAGTTTTATGTAACACCTGCAACAGCTGTTTGCAATAGTTAGTCTATTTTTATGGACCCCCCCCCCCCCAGAAAAGTCCAGTCCTTTGAGGCTGATCCAGGAAAATTTGAATCACTATCTCAAGTGATAGGAAAAATATTGAAGGAAAAAATGTGAGTGAAGATCCCACCTCAACTTTGAAGAAACAGAGTTCACAAATCGGGGTTTAGGCCTACTCAATCAGATAGTATCTGGCTCACCATCAAAGGAAATATCCAGGAATTATTTCCACAGGAACAAAAACCTGACAAAATCCTTGTTTATTGATGTCTTTTATCAAATATTTGGTCTCAAAATAATGATGTTCAGACACATTACCCACAGGAGCTCTGCTCTAATGCTCTTCTCAAAATGGAGGATTCAATTCTTCCTCTGCCCAAGAGCATGTTCTAGGAAGAGCAGGCTTAAAGGGGCAGTACTCTATTTTCACATACATTACGTAACCAGATGAAAAAAAGAAACAATTCCTTTTAGTTTCTTTCTTTTCAGAAATATTTTTTCTTCTTGTTTTGTAATCAAATCAATTATACATTTTAATAAAATCAACATATATGAGCATTATTGTGTGTTATGCAGTGTCTCTTGTCACTACTATGTAGCTAAAATACCTTTAAACAGATAGAAACAGACCAGTTTATAAAGATAGGTGAAAACGATGAAAGTGGAGACAGCTGAGTGCAATTTACAGGTGTGCAATTAACAGTGATGGAGGGACAAGGCTTTGTAGGAAATGTAGTGCCTGCAGTGGGGTGACTATGGGGAAGTGAGACCACTAGTGGACACCCAGAGAAACACAGACCAGACACTGTGACATTACCCCCACTCTAAGGAGCAGCTACCAGATGCTCTACCGAACACAAGAACAAACCAAGGAACACAGAGACCAGGAGGGAGGTGGACTAGTGGAGAATAAGGGGGAGGGATGGAGGGCCAGGTCCATAGATGGAAACAGAGACAGGAAGTGAAAAAAACATCAACCACAAGGCGACCAGGAGGCAGGTGGATCGGCGGAGCACCAGGGGGAGGGACGGAGGGCCAGGTCCATAGATGGAAACAGAGACAGGAAGTGAAAAAAACATCAACCACAAGGCGACCAGGAGGCAGGTGGATCGGCGGAGCACCAGGGGGAGGGACGGAGGGCCAGGTCCATAGAGGGAAACAGAGAAAAACAAAACAAAACAAAGAGGCCAGGAGGGAACGGCAAGTCTGGTTAGGTAAGCCTTAAATAGAGAACATGAACAGGTTAAGGGTGGCCTCCGTGGCCCTGATGAGATGGTAGATGGTCTCCATGGCCATGACAGGACAGGCGGTGAGTTCCTGGATGGCCTCCATGGCCATGACAGGATAGGACGAGCACTCAGGAAGTTCGGCAGAGACGTGACGAGGCTCTGAAAGTTCCGTAGAGACGTAAAGAGGCTCTGGTAGTTCAGCAGAGCGTGAAGAGGCTCTGGTAGTTCAGCAGAGACGTGAAGAGGCTCTGGTAGTTCAGCAGAGACGTGAAGAGGCTCCGGTAGTTCAGCAGAGGCATGAAGAGGCTCTGGTAGTTCAGCAGAGACGTGAAGAGGCTCTGGTAGATCCGTGGTGATTTGACTGGGTTCAGGAAGATCATTGGTGACTTGCCTTTGCTCATGAAGATCATTGGTGACTTGACTTTGCCCATGAAGAACACTGGTGACTTGACCTTGCCCATGAAGAACACTGGTGTCTTGACTTTGCCCGTGAAGATCATTAGTGACTTGACTTGACTCCTGAGGTCTAACTGTGGTAGTACTTGACTCATGAGTGTTAATGGTGACTTGACCTGACTCAGGACAGTCAACGGGGACCTGACTCGACTCTGGAGGATCAACGGGAACCTGACTCGACTCTGGAGGGACAACGAGAACCTGACTCAACTCTGAAGGGACCACGGGGACCTGGTCAGTGGGGAGCTGACTTAACTCTGGATGGTCACCTGTAGCTGTCATCTTGTGCAGTGGCACAGGACCGGCAGCCATATTGTGCAGTGGCGCTGGGCCGGCAGCCATCTTGTGCTGTGGCGCTGGGCTGGCGGTCACCTTGTGCTGTGGCGCTAGGCTGGCGGCCATCTTCTGCAGTGGCGCTGGGCTGGTGACCATATTGTGCAGTGGCGCTGGGCTGGCGGCCATCTTGTACAGTGGCTTTGGCCTGGCGGTCACCTGGTGTTGGGGCGCTGGGCTGGCGGCCATCTTGTGCAGTGGCCCTGGGCTGGCGGCCACCTTGTGCTGTGGCGGTCCTCCTGTCTGGAGACACAGGTCTAGAGTCGGCCATCACACCTGGAGAGACAGGTGTGGCTGGGGTATCCCACTGAGACCGATGTTGTATAGGTACATGGTGAACCCCCACAAAATCTCCAGCTCCTTCATCTCTCACTCAGGCACAGGGTTATCCAGACAGGCATTAAAAGGTCTTTCAGGGAAACACAGACCAGACACTGTGACACCATTAAATGAAGATCATATGAACTGAGATTTAACAGACATTTGTCAGCATTTCAATTTACATTAAATAATCATACGTTAATCATAAAGTAATGTTTAGTAAGTTTATTAGTAAACATTAACAAGAACATTATCTAATTTCTAGCTATGTGAATATATAATAACTAATGATATGTTAAGCATTATGTAATGTTTGTTAATGATTTAGAAATGAAAGTTTTTATAAAACATTACCGAATTGACTTTTAAAAGGACAGAATGAAGCATTTTTCAAATGTACCTTTTGGGAGTGGTGTTGAAGGATATCGTAGTTGTTACTTTTGTGGCTAATTTTACAGTATTCTCAACATTAAATGCATAACAGTGTTTTTCTTCTCACGAAGAATTTAACCAGACCAGACTGAAATATCTCCATAGTGGGGGTGCTGGTTGGAAAGAGTTGTCATGGAAACAGCGTTGGATAAGATCACATCATTATTTAGCGTGATCACAGCTCTTCACAAAATATTTGTTTAGAGGTTACAGTGAGTGTTTTGGAGGACAAACTCGCACACACACTGAAACATCCACTCAGGTTTTTTTTTTTTTTTTTTTTTGACCATCAGATATGAGAACAAGTATATGGTTTTAAATTGTTCAGACAATCAGTTCATCATGGCTGTTGCATATGTAGAGATGTACAGCTGTCACATTCAAGCTCACATTCATATTCAATTCTGTGATTATATCAGTTTAACATGCAAATTAATGTTAAATAGCAATTTAATGTTAGATTCTAGCATTGTTTTGACTTGGTGCAGTTCGAGTATCTACCAACAGGGGTTTATAGAGCAAACCAGCCAAACCAATTCCCTCACTATCGGTCATCTTCTGTTTCTCACACGTCACATCTGTGCTGTATGATTAGATGTTTGACAGCAATAAAATGGTGTTCCCTCTCTCCAGTCAATAAATATTCTATTTAATGTCTCCTTAATGGCCCAACAAATAAATTCACGATGGCTGGCTAGTCTTTACAGGGTTAGGTTAAACTTCAACTCTGAAAATTTTTCAAAATACGTATGTAATTGCAGCTGTAACTTCTAAACTAAACTCTAAATATAGATAGATAAAGGTTATAAAGGTAAAATAGCCAACAGTTTCAATAAATTCAGATAAAACCGATATGTAGTGTTACATATAATAATCTGCTAATAAATAGTTGTATTGTTGATTTTATTATCTATTATTAAGACAACATATTTAGACAAGATGATATTGATTTTTACCAGTGTTACAGTACACACATAATACCTGACATTAAACAGCACGCAGAAACAGACAAAAGCATCTGTGTCACTCAATAAAGCAGCTGTTTAGTGGGAACACAGCAACGATATAATGAGTCTGTATTTCCCTGCTGTCTTCCCTGCTTTATTAAAACACCTCATGAGACCAGAGCATTTGTCTAGGCAGAAGTGCTCTTGTCAGCGAGAGAGAGAGGGAGAAAAACTAATTTTTAATATATTTAGCTGATCAGACAATTACTTCCAATTAATTACACAACATATCGTCCATGAGTTTTTGCAGGAGAATCATTTCAAAGGTCAGAGGGGGATTTTATGGCACTGGCATAAACATCTGAATTACTGTATACAGTATAATACAATATTTAAAAGAATAGTTATAACATCTAGGGGCTAATTGGACAATGCTTATCAGCAAGATCTTCACTCCTTGGTCTCAGAAGATATTTTTGTTTAATTATTTAATAACTAGAATGTGTTTCTTCATGCCAGGGATGAAATAAAGACAGAAGATTAGAGTTTCTTCTCCATTTACATTCTTATAAATGTCTGTCCTTAACCTTTAGACCCTAAAGTCTGCAATGCCTATAACATTCACATATTGTGGGCATAATGGGAGTTTAAAAAGATGGCTGTTTTACGATTTCGACTTGCTCTCACTCAGACATTTAAACATTCAATAATTTGCTAGATTAAACCATATGCATAATCAAAATCGTAACTTCGTAATGCTTTACCAGCATTTTCTCCATGAGCATATTAACATTTAACACTTAACATTAACATTTGAACAATACTTTTACAGCTTGGGACACATCACTCAAAAAAATGTACTTTCACCTTTTTCACTTAATCCGTTCATGTTGTGATTACTTAAAAAAATTATTTTAACAATGTCAACTTAATCTAGTTCATTCACCAAAAAAGTGAGTATTGTCAGCTTCACTCAAAAGTTATTTGTTCAGCCAACATAACATTGTTGAGTAAAAGTAACAGATTAATAAAACCAATACAGACTTGCATCATTGGCTGAGGATTTTGCAGTGTATTATGGGTAATTGTTGTTCTGTCACCCACTTGCAGAAGTGTAGCACCATTAGATAGGTACAGTTGCACCATTATAAAGGTAAAGTTTAATACAATGAACTTGTTCTGATAAATGTTAGAACAAAACAAACAATTTTACAAACCGTTAAAAATTTAATGTTGCATTACAAATGTGATTGTAATATATTTGACAAGCTGTAATTAATTGAAGGTTTATGTGATAAGATATATCTAGCAACAGCACTGTGATTGATTAGTTTGGTGTAATGGAAATATTAAATCCTAATTAAAGGGGATGGCCTCCTACAATGGCATTATTCATATTTTTAGTAATCATTAATTAAAATTTTCATGTACCATTAACCTAATTGTTGTTTGTTGACTCTATTAAGGTTTGTTTGGTTTACTTAAACTTCTTTTGTAAAATTTATAAAAACATTGTCCAAAACATTGCAAATTATTTGGGCTGACCCTATTAAATTACCATCAGTAGAACCTCCTTCTCAAGGGACTGAGCGTATCCTCTCCCTCCGTCTCACAACCTCCTCGGGACCCTTGCACATCTTTAGCGTCGACACCCCACACTGTGCTCCACAGCTGAGGATAAAGATGCTTTATATTACGAACTTGAGGCCAAAATTGCAGAGATTCCACCGGAAGACAACCTGCTAATGCTCGGAGACTTCAATGCCCAGGTGGGCGCTGATTACATCTCCTGGCCACACTGCATTGGACATTTTGGCATTGGCAAGCTTAATGGGAGCATCTTCTGCCTTCTGCAACTCTGAAGATGGGATCTTCCTCCATACTAGGAGTGATGAGAACCTCTTCAACCTCACCCACCTCAGAGCAAAGACTATGGTCCGCAGGGTACTCATACGGGAGATGTTGTTTGCAGATGACGCTGCTCTTGCCGCACACACTGAGGGTGCCCTCCAGCAACTTATCACCTGCTTTGCAGATGCATGCATAGAGTTTGGCCTTGCCATCAGCCTCAAGAAAACCAACATATTGGTTCAAGATGTCAACATCACTCCTGCAATCACTATCGGCGACCACACCCTAGAGGTAATGGAGAATTTCACCTACCTTGGCTTCACCATATGCAGCAACCTATCCCTGGATACCGAGCTCAATATAAGGATAGGCAAAGCAGCTACCGCCATGGCTCGACTAGCAAAGAGGGCTTGGGACAACACTCTGTTGACACTCAAAACAAAACTGAAGAAGCCGAAGAAAAAAGAGCAATGCAGTGGGAGGAGAAGAGGACCCGCCGGCAGCAAAGTGTTCAGCCTGCCCCAAATGACAACACCACTGCTTACACTTGCAGCAAGTGCCAGTGGTGCTGTCGCTCCCGTATCGAGCTCTACAGTCATAGCAGAGTCTGCAACCAAACTACAGACTGACCTGGGTGCAGATTCTAAACCATTGTCTCTCGAAGACAGAAGGATGCCAACAATAATGCTAAAATAAAGCAAATTAATCATGTGGAAATCCTTTCCATGATTTTTTTTTAATGTTCGTTCAAAGAGTTATTTTTTTTAGTGCAGCTACAGCCACACAGCCATTAAAGAGGAGTGGACCAACATCCCACAGGCCACAATCAACAACCTGTTCAACTCTATGAGAAGGAAATGTGTTGCACTGTGTAAGGCAAATGGTGGTCACACCAGATATTGACTGTTTTTCCTTTTTCTCAGGTGAATCATAATTTTGGAACTCCATTGATCATGGCTTTTCATAGTTGTGATGCTCACACTAAACTCAGAGTCAGCCTACTTATGAGTTGATTGATATAACTCAATTCAGCTGTTCTGAACCCGAAAACAATTCAAAAACTGTGTTACCCATCTCAGGGTAAATCAACAGTTTCACATCAGAGTTAGTTGAACCTCCTTATTGAAATGGGCCCCCTGTCCCCAAACCACGTTTTGTCATTAAAACACACGTGAGAGATGAATCGGGAATGCCGCGAAACAGTTGTTTATTTGAAAATGGAGGTTAAGAAGAATTTTTTTCTGCAAACTGTTTGCACGCTGATCTATTCTTAAAATGTTACTTCATTTCTTGTATCCAAACTTGTCTTAAAGCCATGTTGCTGTTTTTCTTCCACTGACCTCAGCCCATGTCTTGCTCTGTCATTGGCTGTAGCTTGTGTTGCATTTAGGTAAAACAAAATCTATTGTTTTTGGGTCTTCATTTAACTTAGGAAAGGTAGATGATTTGACAGTCAAAGTTGAAGTATATGTATTAGTTAATAGAACAAGATAATCTGTCAGTTATCTTGATTGTGGTCTGGATAATCATTTCTGTGGTTTAAGTATAGCCTGGAAAGTTTTGGGAAAATATGATGCTATAATCAAATTTATAGCTAGATATGCTATTTTTGTCAGACAGATAAAGTGTAAAGGTAGTTTAATGTCATTTTAAGTATGCGCGTTGTTCATGGATGTCCGATTTATCTAGTATGTGGATGGTAAAGTTACAAAAGTCACAAAATAAATTGATGAGATTAGTTTTAGGATTACACTTTTAGTCATATGGAAAATATACACTTGAGGTACCTTCAGTTGGTTATCTGTCAGAAGATTAGTATTCCGACAACTAAAAATGGTAAATTATTAATAATAGAACCCTATTGTATTTTAACATCTTTTCACCGGTTAATGTAAGGCATGGACATTTTACCAGACAGAGTATTATGGATCTTAATTTATGTAGGTGTATGGTCAAAGGCTGTTTAAATATTCAAGAGCAATGGAGTGGAATAAGCTGCCTTAGTTATTAAGGTTTTAACAAATTGTGATTTTTCAGTATAATAGTGAAGAGTTTGTTTTTAGATAGGATGTCTTAATAGAAAAGGATTAGTATTTTGTGAATGGTTTTTTTTTTTTTTGAACTTGATTTTATGTAATAAGTGTGGAGATGCATGCTAAATGTATGTCATCACTAGTATGATGCCTTTAAAATCAATGGAAATAAGTTAATTAAACTTTATTGTGCTATCCTTGACAAAAGAGTGCAATGCAGTTATATTGCTATTTTTTGTGTCAAATAAACTCATTTAACTTAAAAAAGTAACATAATAATGACAACACACATATTTTCCCTTTAATATATGTATTGTGTGGTAAAAGCAATAAGCCCCAAGAAGCTGTGGTTTAGTGTGAATTTAGAACAGCTGAGGGTGTGGTTTATTTTTTTATTTAAATGCCTTTATCTGTCACTATAAACCACAGATTCTTGGGGATTTTTGCTTTAATATTCTACTAATTTGCAGAGACAATTGTAATTAAGTGACTTGGGCCTACCTGTTAAAGGGCCTACCCTATAAAACATGTGGATAAAGCTTTACATTACTATTCCCAATTGCCTGGTGAAGAAACGGTGCAGATATTACATACTTTATTGACATTCAGCACGTACTTTATATAGGTATACAAGAAACTGAATAAGAGATAATTTCACCGAAGGAGCCAAGCGTGCAAGAACAAATAAACAACACAAGAATAAATAAAGTGACTGCTGCTTGAGCTAGATGGCAATCCTTCCACTAGTGCGAATGAATGCAGTGTGACATTTCCAGGAGATTAAGATCACTCAGTCTATCCTGATGCACACCGTATCTGCAGCTGAACTTCAAGCACCTCTGGCACAGAACACTGTCCTTTCTTTTTCCCTTTCCATCTGCCTTGTTCTGCCCTCTCACCACAACAGGTTTTGTTTGGATGAAAAGCGTTCAAATATAATCTTTCAACTCTCGTTAATTCTGTTTTGGTTCTTTACAATGATAAGAGATTTCCACCATGGAGCCCAGCAGAGTTAAGTCTCAGCATGACAGGGAGATCAGTACTGAGGATATGGGCTTTTCTGTTTTTAGTTGTGGTTAATTGACTGCACTGAAACCTGCCATTAAATCTGGGGTTGTTCTGCTGGAATTACTACATTTGTTCCTTTTGCCCTGTAAGGGGTCGTCTAAAATGCGTCATAACCATAAAAATTAATGGAAGGGAAATGAGGCACACTTATTTTACACAGTTGGCCATTAAAAAACATAGTGGGTAATTGGCAATTAATCCAGTGTTCTTAAGCCCGGCTAAAGGTGAGAGTTGTAGAAGAGAATGAATCTGGCCTTGTCTCCATGGAAACAAAGGATGCGGACAGTGTCCAGTAGCCTTATGTGTATCCTCCATGTTCATATCCAACTAAATGAGTCAGTCCCATAGGCATACACATTCAGCGTGTTACTGTGAAGAAATAAAAAAATACTGTTGTATTAAATTGTTTTTACCGCCATAATTTCCTGTTCTTTAGCAGATGAAGCTGCTTTCTTTAACATTTCCTGAGGATTACAACAGTGCCGAGGGATTTCAGTAACTCTTAGATGCACAGGTTGCTTGTATTTGCACTGGAATCCTGAATCACTGTCCTTTAGTATGTATTTGGCCTCTTAAAGAGTTTTTTGAGAGCTTTTTCTCATTCATGCTCTAAATGCAGCTATGCTAATATGGATGACTCTAGACCTCTTCACTTGACCAGTGCAGATTGATATAGAAATAAACAAACATGCCAGTTTGCCTCATTGATTTTTATTTACATTTAGCTAGGAGCAGTGGCGGTTCTAAGAATTTTCTGTAACAGGGGCCATTAAGGGGCCACATGTTACATTCAGGGGCCAAGAACAGGGTACATTCAAGCACACAAAATAATTTATTCAGTACGGTGCAAATACTTTTCGGGAGTGTTCTAATAAAAAAGTATGAGTAAAGTAGTTAATTGTTTTTTTCATTTATTTACACTGTGGATATTTATTTACACAAGGACACAATGCATCACACACACACACTAAAATTTCTAACTGGTGTATTTTGCATTCCCATGTTGTGACGGTGGGGTGAAGGAAAGGCTGGAAGCAAATGCGAGTTAACAGTTTTTAATGAAAATAAACAAACAAACATACACGAAGGAACAATGATGCTGGGAAGACGACAATCCAAGATGGTGGTGAGGAGGGGAGGAATCCGGAAGATGACGGTGAGGCAGCAGGAGAGGATGGCACAGGAACTGTGGGGAATAGAGCCGAAGGTAAGTGTTTGTAGCTGAGTGGAAGTGGATTGAGTGGATGAGGCTCTGGGAAAACACAGACATCCAACGCAGACAACACTGAAGCCGACAAACAGGGTAAACGACATTTAAACAACGATCTCACAAATACAAGACATGAGACAAGCCAATATATAGGAGATGAGTAATGAGTGACAGCTGTTGCTGATGACAATTAACGGAGACGCCCACAAACTAATCAGTGCAGACGCCAAACACACAGACTTCACCCCAAAGTGCAAACACCCAGAGATCACGTGCATAAAACACGGGTTTAATTTTGGAAACATGAAAGGCGGGGTGTATCCTCTTGTACGCAGGAGGTAGTTTGAGGCGGACTGTCACTGGACTAATGATCTTGGTGAAAGTAAACAGGCCAATAAATTTGGGAGTTAATTTGTTAGAAACGGAACGCAGAGGAATGTTACTAGTAGAAAGCCACACCTTTTGACGTAAACGGGAGGCTCTGACCGGTGGCGATCGGCCTTAGCCTAAGTGCGCTCCCTCATCCGGATCAGAGTCTCGCGGGCTCTGTTCCAGGTGCAGTGGCACCTATGGACAAATGCGTGAGCGGAGGGGACCGTAGCGGACACTGGCAAAGAATTGTGGGCGTACACCACCCTACAGAGTTGTTGACTCCAGGAAGAAGGATTCTTGGAGACCAAACATCGCAACGTCCTCTCTAAATCTTGGTTGGCTCGCTCAGACTGTCCGTTACTTTGGGGATGATAACCCGAAGACAAGCTAACTGATGCTCCTAGCAATTTGCAAAACTCTTTCCAAAATTTGGATATGAACTGAGATCCCCTGTCAGAAACCACGTCTACCGGGAGGCCATGAAGCCGAAAGACGTGATCTAGGACAGTGACCGCTGTCTCCTTGGCTGTAGGCAATTTGGGCAAGGGAATGAAATGTGCCACCTTCGAGAACCGGTCCACTACGGTCAAAATGACCGTCATGCCATTAGAGGGCGGGAGGGCGGTAACAAAATCTAGAGCGATGTGGGACCAGGGTCTCGAAGGGACAGACAGCGGTTGAAGAAGCCCATCAGTAGGTCGGTTAGATGACTTACCACAGGCGCAAACTGAGCAAGCCAAAACAAAATCGCGGACGTCACGAATCATACGTGGCCACCAGAATCGTTGTGTTACCAACCCATTAGTTCTACTTATCCCTGGGTGACAAGCTACATTAGAACAATGGACCCCACTGGACAACCTCGGACCTTAACTCCTCCGGCACAAATAAACGGTTCGATGGACAACTGGATGGAGGCGTTAACCCTTGTAAGGCCATCTTGACCTTGGACTTGACCTCCCATACGAGTGCCTAGACCACTAACCTCTCAGGTAAAATACACTCAGGAGTAACCGGGCGGGCGGAGGGATCAAAAAGGCATGATAAAGAGTCGGGTTTGACATTCTTGGAACCCGGGCGGTACGACAAACTAAACTCAAACACGACCAAAAAAAAGTGCCCACCGAGCCTGCCTGGAATCGAGTCTTTTGGCAGTTCTAATGTACTCTAAATTCTTATGATCGGTCCAAACAATAAAAGGAACCCCTGAACCTTCCAGCCAGTGACGCCACTCCTCTAATGCAAATTTGACGGCCAACAACTCTCTATTGCCAATGTCATAATAACGTTCAGCAGGAGATAGTCGATGAGAGAAAAACGTACCTTATCGTCTGAAGCTGCACGTTGGGACAACACTGCTCCTACCCCCACCTCTGACGCGTCGACCTCCACCACAAACTGCCGTGTGGGATCAGGGGCCACAAGGATGGGAGCCCTAACGAAGCGGCTCTTGAGGTTAGCGAACGCAGCCTCAGTTGAGTTCGACCACCTGAACGGAGTACTGGGGGACAAGGCTGTCAGAGGTGAGGCTAGTTGGCTGAAATTTCGAATGAAACGCAGATAGAAATTGGCGAACCCCAGACACCGCTGTAGGGCCTTATGGGAATCTGGGGATGGCCAATCTATCACAGCCTTAACCTTGTCAGGGTCTATACGTATTCCCTCGGACGAGACGATATATCCTAGGAAGGGAACAGACTGTGCATGGAATATGCATTTCTCCGCCTTGACAAAAAGCCCATTCTCAAGTAATCTCTGGAGCACTCGTCTGACGTGTTGAATGTGTTCCTGGAGAGATTAAGAAAAAATCAGTATGTAATCCAGGTAAACTTATATAAACTGATCTACCATATCTCTCAACACGTCATTAACGACTGCTTGGAAAACCCTGGGCGAGTTGGAGAGCCCGAACGGCATCACCAAGTATTCAAAGTGCCCTCTAGGGGTATTAAAGGCGGTTTTCCATTCATCCCCCTTCCTGATGTGGACCAAATGATAAGCATTACGTAAATCCAGTTTTGTGAATATGGATGCTCCCTGCAACCTCTCGAAAGCTGAAGACATGAGTGGTAAAGGATAGGTGTTCTTTATTGTGATGTTGTTCAGCTCTCGGTAATCAATGCAAGGTCGCAGGGAACCATCCTTCTTACCCACAAAAAAGAAATCCGCCCCCGCTGGAGAAGAGGAAGGACGGATGAACCCAGTGGCTAAGGAATCAGAAATGTATTTCTCCATGGCCTCCCTCTCAGGAATAGACAGAGAGTATAACTTGCCCTCAGGCAGAGACTTACCTGGCACTAAATCTATGGCACAGTCGTAGGGACGATGCGGAGGAAGAGAAGCAGCACGGGACTTACTGAACACTTCCTTCAGGTCCAGATACTCTACGGGCACGTTTGGCAAAACCATTTTCTCCTTCTGAAAGAAAGAAACAGGGACAACAGGACAAGCAGAAACCAGACAAGACTCATGACAACTTTCACTCCACAATGTGACAGTGTTAGAACCTCATTCCACTCGAGGATTATGTTTGGTTAACCAGGGGTGACCTAACACAATGGGAGCAACAGGGGAGTCCATGAGAAAAAAGGATATGGTTTCGCAATGGTTTCCAGACGTGAGCAGTGTAATGTGTTCTGTATGGTGAGTGACGTAAGGCAGTTCCTGGTCATTGAGAGCGGTGACTTGGATGGGGAGAGACACAGAAAGGACAGGAATGTTCAAGTGATGTGCAAGTGAAGAATCAATGAAATTACCTTCGGCTCCAGAGTCCAGAAGGGTGTGACATTCGTGAGATTGATTACTCCACCGCAGTTTCACCGGAAGGAGTGTCGATGATGTAATTGAGGATTTCCCAGCGGAGATCCCACCCGATAGCAGCCTCAAGTTTACTACCAGGCTGGCTCTTTTGACCGGGCATGAGCAGATGTTATGAGCTGAGCCTCTGCAGTATAAGCATAGTCCTTGGGACCTCCGCCGTTCCCTCAGCCTCTCGGACAGCCGAGCTCTACCCACCTGCATGGGCTCGTGGTCGTCGACGGGACCGACTGTGTTCTCTCGACTCGAGCACCCCCTGGCAGGAGAGATGGTAGGGCGTGTTGGACTGGGCTGGCGACCCAGGCAGTTAATCCTTGCGTCCACTCGTAGAGCCAAGTCTATGAGTCTGTTAAGTGTGGGGAGCAGCTCGAAGAGGTAGATTTCCTTTTGATGCAGCTCGAAGAGGTAGATTTCCTGAGAGTTGATGAGCGGCTTCCCTGCCGGCCGCGGCACGGTCAAATACCCTTCTCATTTCCTCTGAGAGGGTGTGGAATGAGGCACAACACGGATGTTGATTCTCCCACACCGCCGTCCCCCATAGGGTGGCCTTGCCCGACAGTAACGTGAGGGTGAATGCCGCCTTAGATTCCTTTGCGGCGAAAGTGCGGGGCTGCAGAGCGAAATGCATTGAACATTTAATTAAGAAAGTTCTGCAAAATGCTGGCTCACCAGAATAGTTTTCAGGCGCCGGAAGTCGCGGCTCTGGCCGTAAGTGATCCTGGGGGGTCTCCCGGGGGACGGGTGGCGCAGGCGGCGTGATGGGCGCAGTGGGAGAGGTGAGCTGATAGATCCGCTGGGTGAGCTCGGACACCTGTGCCACCAGCGCTCGGATAGCGCGTCTGGTGTTAGAGATGCTCTCCTGCTGCTGATCCATGCGTTTAACGCTGTGGTGCATGAAGTCCATGAGAGTGTTGGTGTTCGCTGCTTCCATGACTGGTGAGATTGTTCTGTGTCGGTGGGGTGAAGGAAAGGCTGGAAACAAATGCGAGATAACAGTTTTTAATGAAAATAAACAAACAAACAAACAAACACGAAGGAACAATGATGCTGGGAAGACGATAATCCAAGATGCTGGTGAGGAGGTGAGGAATCCGGATGATGACGGTGAGAAGGCAGCAGGAGAGGATGGCACAGGAACTGCGGGGAATAGAGCCGAAGGTAAGTGTTTGTAGCTGAGTGGAAGTGCGTAGAGTGGATGAGGTTCTGGGAAAACACAGACATCCAACGCAGACAACACTGAAGCCGACAAACATGGTAAACAACATTTAAACAACGATCTCACAAACACAAGACATGAGACAAGCCAATATATAGGAGATGAGTAATGAGTGACAGCTGTTGCTGATGACAATTAACGGAGACACCCACAAACTAATCAATGCAGACGCGAAACACACAGACTTCACCACAAAGTGCAAACACCCAGAGACCACGCTTAACCAACCGTGACACATGTGCATCCATGCTTTTCTCAATTAATTAATTGTGCTGTGCAATTGCATCTAAGATGGCTAAGAAATTGCCGGGGTTATCCGAGCCTTCGGATTCTCTGTGTCCCTGTGTCCAACAGCTGTTAAAAGCAGCACCTGAGCAATGGTTTTGATATATATATCTGGTTCCCTCTAACTCTTTTTTTCCCTTTCTTTGTTTATTGATTTGTTCATGGAGTTTTTTTTCAATGACTAATTTGTGCTGTGTCCAAGCAAACACAGCATTTCTGTGATGTTCTGATTTGCAATGATCTCTAAAGCCACCATTTCTGTAAAGTGCTTTTTCCCAAATAGAGAACCCTGATTCTGACCTGAATATAGACATTGGGGCAATTAGGAGTGAAAAGTGGTGACAAGGGTAGCAAAAAACAGTCTCTTGAGACAGAATACTTCAGCCACATAAAGAATGTACTGCCTTATTGTTTCCATGGCGATACGTCGTGCTTGTCATGTGACACAGCACAGCCAAAATAGATCTGTATGTCACATGAATCACTTTTATTTTGGTTTTCCTGTTTTATTCAAAATATTTGCAAATATACTCACTATATTATGAAATATCTGATATTCCGATTCTGAAATATGTGCAAGTAAATATATTTGGTAGTTTAAACACTTTTATATCGATCGTGTTAGTTGATCTGTACTGGGTGATGGGCACCGCCATGTTTTTTCACGCTGAATCTGAGCTGTGGGATTTACAACACGTACATTCATTATCTCTGAGCTTCATCCCCTGCACTTTCTCAGTCAAGTTTGTTCGTACAGAGGTTTTCTAGAGCTGGTTTGAATAAATATATATTTCAACTCAAAGAGACAAGATGGCCTGCACAGGACCTGATGTTTGTTTCAGACCAAGAAGGCGAAATGAACATCACAGAGCGCTAAACACTCCTGCACTGTGTGTGTTTCATTCATACTCGAAGCCGAAGGGCGCTCTCGCACAGAAAGTCATAACAGGAAACTCCTAATATGGAAAACAGTGTCCAGCTATCGCTGTAAGAAAACGTCTCCGGTTACTATCATAACCTCTGTTCCCTTAGAGGCGGGAACGAGACATTACGTTAGCCGCCGTGGTCGCTGTTTGATCAGCTGTGCTAGAGTTCAGTCGTGATTCTGACATAATTTTCGCGCCCATGCATTTTATACTTGCTACTGGCTGACCTGTCAGTATTTGTATGCTTCACGTCAATTGGCCAGATGTCCCCAGCTGGCGTTAGCCCATAAGATTTCAGCAAAAGTGGAGAAGGGAGGAGTGCAATATCATTCACCAAAAATTCATGAAAGTCTCCAATGCGCTTTGCCGAAGCGAGAGCAAGAAGCAAGGCAGTCTTCGGAGAAGCTCCTTAACCGCAAATCGAAGCTAAAGGCTCAAACGGTGGTAGAGATAGAGCCCTCAAAACTAGAGTTAGATCCCACAGCAGCACAGAGGGCAGCCATGAAGGACACAATATATTGGCTCCCCTGAGAAAACTGATTACCAGAGTGTGCTTACCTATTGTTTGCCCGTCAACCGGGGAACGAAAAGCGGCAATAGCGGTCACATACACCTTCAGCGTTGATGGCAAACTCCCGCTATCCATACTGTGCTGTAGAAAGCGCAAAACATCCGACACGGAACAGGTCCCCGGGTCAATATAAATGTCCTCGCACCATTTTGTGAGAACTCCCCACTTCAGAGTGTAGCAGCGCCTGGTAGAAGGTGCGCCCGTTTCCCCTAAGTGTACTCAGCACTCATGAGACTAGAGCGTCTCGCTCATTAGGGTCCCCGCAGTGGCCACACATGAAAGTTCCACAGCTCGGGGCTGGGGTGCCATATTGTGCCATTTGAACCAGGGCTGATTCGGCCAGTTCGGTGCCATGAGTATAACTGACGCTCTCTCCTCCCTGATTTTGCACAACGCCATAGGCAGAATCTTCACTGGAGGGAACACGTAAAGCCTGGGATCTGGCATCGCGAAGTCAAAGAATCTCCCGCCAGCGGGGAGTGAGATAGCGAGGAGAATGTCTGACAGTGCGTGTTCTCGCTCATGGCAAACAAATCCACTTCTGACTCTCGAATCAATCCCATTTTTAATCATTTGATCTGATCCTGGCTGAAGCCTCCATCTCCTTGAGGAATCCCATTCCTCGAAAGCATGTTCACTCCACTCTTATGGAAAGAAAGTGTCGGTCCGCCCGCAACAGGAGACTCGTTGCCTGTTTGAATAGAGCCCTGGAGCACACGACGCCCTGGTGATTTATGTACGAGACCACAGACGTGTTGTCGGTATGAATCAGTACATGTTGCCGCTCTAATTTCGACTGAAAGGCTTGCAGGGCTAAGGACACCGCTTCCAATTCCAATGGTCTATGTGCCACCTTCTCTGAGACTCCGACCACAGGCCTGAGGCAGGTACGCCCAGGCGCACTGCTCCCCAGCCTGAAGTTGACGTGTTCATAGAGAAAAGAACTCCTGGGCTGAACATATCCGGGCTGTTCCACGGTCTCAGAGTACTGACTCAACTGTGAATGACCATAATGTGCTTGTGGACTGAAGACCATGCCCTCGGGGGAACTAAAATGTTTAAGCGGACGCGTTAGGTCCACGGCCACTAATGGCTTGTTTTGACCAGGTTCCTGCCCCCGGGAGGCAAGAAGCACTGGTGGGAGGGCGGTTTGTGGTATTGTATGGTGTGGCACTCTCGCGCCCTTGTGAGGCCATTATAATCATGGGTTGTGGCTCTGCGCTACTCTGCGTTGATTGTGTACATGCTTCTATTGTGGAACTCACACAAACAGCATTTAAACACATATAGCAATTGTCACCCGTAGTAACATGTTGGACATGATGCATCTGAACATGCCCAAACCTTTTCCGACGCTGAAAGTGACATGGAGTCATCTTCCTCGCCAGCTCCAAAGAGACGATATTCGTGATAATATGACCAGCGCTCAGTGCATCCAATCTGGCTTAGCACCAGTCAAAGTGCGAAAGCGGATTTAAATTCAGCAGTTGATGACATGACTCACTGAAAGTTCTAATATTACCATACGCGTTAAAGAGTTAAGAAGTTTATTGGTTTACTTTGACAGTGCTTCCAGTGCTCCTTCCACAATTAAGTTAACAAACCTAAAATAAGTGAGAGTAGCAGCTAAATATCCTTTCATATTTTAATGACAACCAACACGAGGATTTGTGACTCACCAAGATGGATTCTTTTTCCCGCCTACTGGCATAACGTCAGATAATTTTCTGCTATTGCTGAAGCCAAAGCCATTCAAAGTTTCATGCAAATGTAATATAAAGCCAAGACCATAGACTACTTTTGCTTCTTCTCCCAAGTTGCATCGACACATTACGGTGGAAATGCATCTGTTATTGTTGTGAGGAATTCTCTGTTTGCTCTTCTCATTGACAATTGATAGAACGGGGGCCAGTCAGGGGCCAATCAGGTTTCAGCAGGGACCAGGGCCCCTGTGGCCCCGCCTCTAGAACCGCAGTTGGAAATTTTACTTTCCAGTCATAACTATTCCATAAATATAATTTACCACCATAAAATGCCCTAAAATACAAAATATTTTAAAAATAAAAAAGAATATTAAATTGTAATTGTTGATCACCATGCGAGGAGCACCAGAGGCCTATCTATGTTTGGACTTAAATTCACAAAAATAAGTAAATTCTCATTACTTGTAAATAATCTTTTTTTTTTTTTTTTACAATATATTGTTTCAAGGAGCTTGACAGAAGATGTATGATTTAATTGTTACAGTCAAGGCCTGAAGTGACTGCATCAAGGAAAAATCAGTGTTGAGTGTAACGCCATGCCAACAGAGGGAGCCCTAGCCTGAGTACTGACTGTTAACCACTCCCTCTGCTTCTACACTCATTTCCTGTTTGACACTAACAAGAGTCAGCATGATTGGACTGATGTTTGTGTTTGACCCATTCGCCTGCCTACTCGTCTCTGCCTTTTGGATTCCCCTTGTTTATGTTGAAAGATCGGATTGCCATTATGCACCCCCCCCCCACTTCACCCCTTTTCTCCAACCTTCTAGGGGTCAGCCAGTGTTTTTTTGGTTGTTTTTGTTTGTAGACATGCATGCATGCGTGACACAAACACATGCATTGGGTAGCAATATATTACATATATGTAATAATAAGGTTATTACATTGTCGGCTATATATTTGCTTATTATTTATTAAATATGGGCAATTGATTGATAAAACATTGATCCAAATTAAAATACAATTTATACAAAACTAATATCTTTTTTCATTGCTAGAAGGGCGCCAGCGCCTCTACCTTTCAGCGCCTATGCCTCGCGAGTGGATGATAGCCCTGAAGACGCCTAAGAGACAATGTTATCGGGAAACGCAGCCCAGGTATGATGCATTTCATGCGTAATGGAGATTCCAAAGTGCTCTTCTCTGGTCAGAACCATGGAGAGCGATTGCGGATAGGTCCGCCCTATGCACCGAAACTTTTGACAATGTAACAAAATATTTAAAGTGCATCAAGCTATTAAAATCTATATTATGTATACGCACAGATAGCAGTAGGCTATATTAGTCAATTTTTTTTGATAAGTTGAAGCAGTTATTGTATAACATTTTTATTTATTTTTTATTATTTAACATTTTTAATTTAAGGCCCACCCACAATTGGTCTGGCCCATCCAAAACTGGAATCCTGGCGCTGTGCCTCGGCCTGTCACGGTGGGTGAACCGTGATCTCTGGGTTTTGCACTTTGTGGTGAAGTCTGTGTGTTTCACATCTGCACTGATTAGCTTGTGGGCGTCTCCGTTAATTGTCATTAGCAGCAGCTGTCACTCATTACTCACCCTCTATATAATGGCATGTCTCACGTCTTGTGTTTGTGAGAGTGTTGTTTCATGTTGCTTTTGTGTTGTTCTGCATCTGGATGTCGGTGTCTTCCACCGGAACCTCATCCACTCATCGCAACCATCACAAGCATCACCGCTTACCTTTCGATTCCCAGCAGTTCCTGTGCCATCCTCTCCTGCTGCCAACTCACCACCACCATCTTGGATTATCGTCTCCCCAGCGTTGTATGTGTTCTAGTTTGTTTTGTTTTTGTCTTCATTAAATCTTGTTCATTCTCCCACTTGTTTCCAGCTTCTCCTTCACCCAGTCGTCACAGGGCCACATTGAGCTGTGCGTAACACCCACAGATGTGAAGTGAACGAGACAGAGGCTGTCCTGTACCGTCTGAAATGGTTAACTCTGTGGCGATGCATGTGCAAAACAGATTTAACTAATCATAAAGTCAATCAGGACACATAACACAGCCTATTATAGGCCTACACTATATATATATTTGTGTATCTTGAGATCTGTAAAAATGCTTTCTGGGGTCTGGAATGGATCAAATCCAATCCTAAGCAATACTGTTTATTGTTACTTCTGTTTATTTGTTTTAGGGATGCACCAATACTTGTGTCACGATCGTCAGCTGGAGCGTCCATGAACTTCAGCAGGGCACTCCACTCAGGACTCATTCATACTCCATTTCCCATAATACCATTCAAGTCAGGTACCCATCGGCCAGGTCCCTGCTGATTTCCCAGAGTCTAGTCAGGTCACCGTCGACCGTCCAGAGTCAGGTCAAGTCACCACTAACAGCCAGGAGACAAGTAAAACAACCGTTAAACTTCATGAGTCAAGTCAGGTCCCCGTTGATTTCCCAGAGTCTAGTCAGTTCACTGTTGACTGCCCAGAGTCACGTCAAGTTACTGCTGACCGTCCAGAGTCAGGTCAAGTCACCATTAACACCCATGAGTCAAGTAAAGTCACAGTTGATCTTCATGAGCAAGGTCAAGTCACCAATGATCTTCATGAGCAAAATCAAGTTTTTGGTCGGCTTCTGTTCTGTCTTCTTGGCTGTGGTGGTCCTCTGCTTTGCCCTGGTGGGCTCCCATGCCACCTGCTCTGCCTTGGTGGACCCCTGTTTCCGAGTTAAGCCCATGGTGAGCCCCTGTGCCCGAGTTAAGCCCTGTTCCCGAGTTAAGCCCAGGGCAGGCCCCTGTTCTCGAGTTAAGCCCACGGCAGGCCCCTGTTTCCCATGTTAGGCCCTGTTTCCTGTTTTCCCGAGTTAGGCCCAGGAAGGTCACACATTTTCCAGAGTTAGGCCAAGGTAGGGCCAAGGCCAAGGTTTATCCATATTGCAAATGCAATATGGATAAACAAATGATAAAGATTGGCTTATTGAATATCAGATCCATTTCTACGAAAACACTTTTTGTAAATAATATGATAACTGATCATAATATAGATGTGCTCTGCTTGACAGAAACCTGGCTAAAACCTGATGATTACATTATTTTAAATGAGTCCACCCCCCAAGATTATTGTTATAAACACGAGCCGCGTCTAAAAGGCAAAGGGGGAGGAGTTGCTTCAATTTATAATAACGTTTTCAGGATTTCTCAGAGGGCAGGCTTCAAGTATAACTCGTTTGAAGTAATGGTGCTTCATATAACATTATCCAGAGAAACCAATGTTAATGATAAATCCCCTGTTATGTTTGTACTGGCTACTGTATACAGGCCACCAGGGCACCATACAGACTTTATTAAAGAGTTTGGTGATTTTACATCCGAGTTAGTTCTGGCTGCAGATAAAGTCTTAATAGTTGGTGATTTTAATATCCATGTCGATAATGAAAAAGATACATTGGGATCAGCATTTATAGACATTCTGAACTCTATTGGTGTTAGACAACATGTTTCAGGACCTACTCATTGTCGAAATCATACTCTAGATTTAATACTGTCACATGGAATTGATGTTGATAGTGTTGAAATTATTCAGCAAAGTGATGATATCTCAGATCATAATTTAGTTCTGTGTAAACTTCATATAGCCAAAATTGTAAATTCTACTTCTTGTTACAAGTATCGAAGAACCATCACTTCTACCACAAAAGACTGCTTTTTAAGTTATCTTCCTGATGTATCCGAATTCCTTAGCATATCCAAAACCTCAGAACAACTTGATGATGTAACAGAAACTATGGACTCTCTCTTTTCTAGCACTTTAAATACAGTTGCTCCTTTACGCTTAAGAAAGGTTAAGGAAAACAGTTTGACACCATGGTATAATGAGCATACTCGCACCCTAAAGAGAGCAGCCCGAAAAATGGAGCGCAGCTGGAGGAAAACAAAACTAGAGGTATTTCGTATTGCTTGGCGGGAAAGTAGCATATCCTACAGAAAAGCATTAAAAACTGCTAGATCTGATTACTTTTCTTCTCTTTTAGAAGAAAACAAACATAACCCCAGGTATTTATTCAATACAGTGGCTAAATTAACGAAAAATAAAGCCTCAACAAGTGTTGACATTTCCCAACACCACAGCAGTAATGACTTTATGAACTACTTTACTTCTAAAATCGATGCTATTAGAGATAAAATTGCAACCATTCAGCCGTCAGCTACAGTTTCGCATCAGACAGTGCACTATAGACCCCCTGAGGAACAGTTCCACTCATTCTCTACTATAGGAGAGGAAGAATTGTATAAACTTGTTAAATCATCAAAACTTACAACATGTATGTTAGACCCTATACCATCTAAGCTCTTAAAAGAGGTGCTTCCAGAAGTCATAGGTCCTCTTCTGACTATTATTAATTCCTCATTGTCATTAGGATATGTCCCCAAAACCTTCAAACTGGCTGTTATTAAGCCTCTCATAAAAAAGCCACAACTTGACCCCAGAGAACTAGTTAATTATAGACCAATCTCGAATCTCCCTTTTCTGTCCAAGATACTAGAAAAGGTGGTATCCTCACAATTATATTCCTTCTTAGAGAAAAATGGTATATGTGAGGATTTCCAGTCAGGATTTAGACCGTATCATAGTACTGAAACTGCTCTCCTTAGAGTTACAAATGATCTGCCCTTATCATCTGATCGTGGGTGTATCTCTCTATTAGTTTTATTGGATCTTAGTGCTGCGTTTGACACAATTGACCACAACATTCTTTTGCATAGACTTGAACACTTTGTTGGCATCAGTGGAAGTGCATTAGCATGGTTTAAATCGTACTTATATGACCGCCATCAGTTCGTAGCAGTGAATGAAGATGTATCATATCGATCACAAGTGCAGTATGGAGTACCTCAAGGCTCAGTTCTAGGGCCGCTACTCTTCACGCTTTATTTGTTACCCTTGGGAGATATCATCAGGAAACATGGTGTTAGCTTTCACTGTTATGCTGATGATACGCAGCTCTATATTTCCTCGCAGCCCGGTGAAACACACCAATTTGAAAAACTAATGGAATGCATAGTCGATATAAAAAATTGGATGACGAGTAATTTCTTACTGCTAAATTCAGAAAAAACAGAGGTGTTAATCATAGGGCCTAAAAACTCTACTTGTAATAACCTAGAACACTGTCTAAGACTTGATGGTTGCTCTGTCAATTCTTCGTCATCAGTTAGGAACCTAGGTGTGCTACTTGATCGCAATCTTTCCTTAGAAAGCCACGTTTCTAGCATTTGTAAAACTGCATTTTTCCATCTCAAAAATATATCTAAATTACGGCCTTTGCTCTCAATGTCAAATGCAGAAATGTTAATCCATGCATTTATGACTTCAAGGTTAGACTATTGTAATGCTTTATTGGGTGGTTGTTCTGCACGCTTGGTAAACAAACTACAGCTAGTCCAAAATGCAGCAGCAAGAGTTCTTACTAGAACCAGGAAGTATGACCATATTAGCCCGGTCCTGTCCACACTGCACTGGCTCCCTATCAAACATCGTATAGATTTTAAAATATTGCTTATTACCTATAAAGCCCTGAATGGTTTAGCACCTCAGTATTTGAATGAGCTCCTTTTACATTATACTCCTCTACGTCCGCTACGTTCTCAAAACTCAGGCAATTTGATAATACCTAGAATATCAAAATCAACTGCGGGCGGCAGATCCTTTTCCTATTTGGCGCCTAAACTCTGGAATAACCTACCTAACATTGTTCGGGAGGCAGACACACTCTTGCAGTTTAAATCTAGATTAAAGACCCATCTCTTTAACCTGGCATACACATAACATACTAATATGCTTTTAATATCCAAATCCGTTAAAGGATTTTTAGGCTGCATTAATCAGGTAAACTGCAACCGGAACACTTCACATAACACCGTACTTTCTACATCATTAGAAGAATGGCATCTACGCTAATATTTGTCTGTTTCTCTCTTGTTCCGAGGTCACCGTGGCCACCAGATCCAGTCTGTGTCCAGATCAGAGGGTCACTGCAGTCACCCGGATCCAGTACGTATCCAGACCAGATGGTGGATCAGCACCTAGAAAGGACCTCTACTGCCCTGAAAGAAGGCGGAGACCAGGACAACTAGAGCCCCAGATACAGATCCCCTGTAAAGACCTTGTCTCAGAGGAGCACCAGGACAAGACCACAGCAAACAGATGATTCTTCTGCACAATCTGACTTTGCTGCAGCCTGGAATTGAACTACTGGTTTCGTCTGGTCAGAGGAGAACTGGCCCCCCAACTGAGCCTGGTTTCTCCCAAGGTTTTTTTCTCCATTCTGTCACCGATGGAGTTTCGGTTCCTTGCCGCTGTCGCCTCTGGCTTGCTTAGTTGGGGTATCTTCATCTACATCGATATCATTGACTTGATTGCAAATTAAAACAGACACTATTTCAACTGAACAGAGATGACATAACTGAATTCAATGATGAACTGCCTTTAACTATCATAACTATCATTTTGCATTATTGAGACACTGTTTTCCAAATGAATGTTGTTCAGTGCTTTGGCGCAATGTATTTTGTTTAAAGCACTATATAAATAAAGGTGATTGATTGATTGAAGGTAGGGCTCCTGTTTCCCCGAGTTAGGCCCAGGAAGGGCTCCTGTTTCCCGTTTTCCCGAGTTAGGCCGAGGAGGGGCTCCTGTTTCCCGTTTTCCCTAGTTAGGCCCAAGAGGGGCTCCTGTTTCCCGTTTTCCTTAGTTAAGCCCAGGAAGGGTTCCTGTTTCCCGTTTTCCGGAGTTAGACCCAAGAAGGGCTCCTGTTTCCCGTTTTCCAGAGTTAGGCCCAGGAAGGGCTCCTGTTTTCCGTTTTCCCGAGTTAGGCCCAGGAGGGGCTCCTGTTGCCCATTTTCCCGAGTTAGGCCCAAGAAGGGCTCCTGTTTCCCGTTTTCCAGAGTTAAGCCCAGGAAGGGCTCCTGTTTCCCATTTTCCAGAGTTAGGCCCAAGAAGGGCTCCCGTTTTCCAGAGTTAGGCCCAGGAAGGGCTCTCGTTTTCCCGAGTTAGGCCCAAGAAGGGCTCCCGTTTTCCAGAGTTAGTCCCAGGAAGGGCTCCTGTTTTCCCGGTCCCTGCCCCTCCACTTTCACACAGACCTGGCCCTTCACAACTCCCCCTGTTCTGCCTCCGCTCCACTACCCTCCTAGATTGTTAAGAGTGTCTGGAAGCCACTCCTTGGGGGGGGAGTGGCTATGTCATGATCGTCAGCTGGAGTGCCCATGAACTTCAGCAGGGCACTCCACTCAGGACTCATTCATACTCCATTTCCCAGACTCGGTGAGAATAATTTTTGGTCCCAAATTTATATCAGTTTAACTGGTAGTCTACTGTATGAAGAAATTTTTGTGTCAAATTTGTGACTTGTATTTTTCTATCCTCAGTTAATTAAATGAACTATAGTGTCCTGCACCCACTATTTTAAAAAAAGATCAGAAATAATATCTGGTCTCTGAATAATTTTTTGACTTTACATGCTTTATTTATTTTCACTATTAATTTTGCCCTGTAACGCCACGCCAGCAGAGGGAGCCCTCGCCTGAGTATTGACTGGTGCCGCTCCCTCTGCTTCTACTATCACTTCCTGTTTGGCAGCCATTTAAGCATGGCCAGGCCGAAACATGATTTGCGAAGTATTGCCAGTTCTACTGCCTTACCAAGCATTTTTCCATTGTCTGATTTGATTACACTGTGTTTGACTTTTTGCCTGTTTCTCTGGATTTTTGCCTTTGGATTGCCCCTTTTGCTTGTTTGCTGGTTGGATTGTTTTCTATGATTTTGACCCCTTTGCCTGTGACCTCGACTCTGATTTCTGCTTCACGATTTGGATGGTTGAACTGTTTTTTTAAATAAACTTCTGCAAATGGATTCTAACACAGCTTCGGCTTCACCGTCATTACAGAATACTTCGCCTCCTATGAATCCAGCGGAAGTTTCCCAGCTTCAAGCTGCTTTTGCTTATCAAGGTGAAATGCTCAAGAATTACCAGGATCAACTCAACAAACTTCAGGCTGCAAATGAACACCTAACCCATTATATACGATCACTTCCCTCTCCAACACCACAGACGGTAAGACTGGCTATGCCAGAGATGTTTGACGGTTCAGCTGAACAATGCCGGGGTTTTATTCGTCAAGTGGAGATTTTTTTTGCTAACCAGGAAGAACAGTTTCACTCAGGTGAAAAGAAATGTGCTTTTATAATGTCACTTCTCTCTGGTAAAGCAATCGATTGGGCTGCAGCAGTCTGGGAGACGGATCATTTGTTTCGTTCCTCCTATACCTATTTTATTCAACAATTACGAGATGTGTTTGAATATCCCGCTGGGGGCAAAGATATTTCCACACAATTGCTTCATCTATCTCAAGACAATCGCACCGCTGCAGATTATGCTATTGAGTTTAGAACCCTCGCTGCACAAAGTGGCTGGAATGATGTCTCATTAAAGGCTGTGTTTCGACAAAGTCTGAACCTCGACCTACAAACTGAACTGGCCTGCAAAAGGGGAAAACTGTTTGAATGAATATATCACTCTTGCTATCAAGATCGATAATCTTATGAGGAATGCTCCCAAGAGGAAGATATCACACTCCAGTGCTACAGTCACACCCCAGCTTTCCCATGTTCCCCAACCCATGTCAATGCTTAGCCAGGAGCCCATGCAACTGGGTTTTTCAAGACTCACGGAAGAGGAGAGAAATCGACGACGTCAACTCAATCTGTGCTACTACTGTGGTGAAACAGGCCACCACAGCATAAACACCACACAAAGCCCGGAAAAACACCAAGAGAACTACCCGGGTGAGTGTTGAACAATTTTCTCTCCTTCATACCAAATCATTGACTTTTCCAGTTCGACTATCTACTGAAAGTACTTCCATTGATTTAACAGCGCTAATCGATTCTGGAGCTGCCCTAAATCTCATCCACAAGGACATCATTAGCAAGTTCAACCTTCCCACGCAACCCTGTGTGCCATCCATCAAGATTAGTGCTGTTAACAACACCCTCATAGGAGATGGCATCAATCACCAAACACAACCACTACAACTCCATGTTGGAGGCCATCTCATTCTATGTCATTGACTCCCCAAGATATGATATTATCCATGGATACCCCTGGTTAGCTGTTCATGACCCAGTTTTTTCCTGGCATCATGGTGAGTTAACCCATTGGTCTGAATTCTGCCAAAACCAGTGTATGCACTCCACCATAATCAAGCCCTGTTTAACGACCACTATTGAAAGCCCAAACACCACTCAAAATACTAAAATTCCATCCTGTTACAAAGAATTCTCTGAAGTTTTCAGTAAAATCAAAGCCACACAGTTACCACCTCACCGACCATGGGACTGTGCTATTGATTTGTTGCCCAATGCCATGCCTCCTAAGAGCAAGGTTTACCCTTTGTCACGTAACGAGACTCAAGCCATGGAAGAATACATTGAAGAACCCATGAACTCTGGATTTATCCGTCCCTCCACCTCTCCAGCGGCTGCAGGGTTTTTCTTTGTAGAAAAGAAAGATGGAGGCTTACGGCCATGCATAGACTACAGAGGGCTAAATAATGTAACTATCAAGTTCCGTTACCCCCTTCCACTGGTTCCATCTGCACTGGAACAACTACGTGAAGCAAGGGTTTACACGAAGCTGGACCTCAGAAGTGCGTACAACTTGATCCGCATTCGTGAAGGTGATGAATGGAAAACTGCCTTCCTCACCACTAGGGGGCACTATGAGTATTTGGTCATGCCGTATGGACTTGCTAATGCCCCAGCAGTCTTCCAATCTTTTATCAATGAAATATTCAGAGATCTCTTGAACCAATATGTGATAGCATACATAGATGACATACTGATTTACTCCAAGACAGAATCTGAACACATCCAACATGTCAAGACAGTACTCTCCCGCCTGCTGGATAATCAACTATACATCAAGGCAGAGAAATGTGAGTTTCATGTCAAGCAAACGTCCTTTCTTGGGTACAACATCAGTTACCAGGGTGTGGAGATGGATAACTCCAAGGTCAGAGCAGTCACCGACTGGCCACAACCCACTACAGTCAAAGAACTACAACGTTTCCTTGGTTTTGCAAACTTTTACCGGCGGTTCATTCGTAATTACAGTCTGATTGCATCCCCCCTAACATCACTGTTAAAAGGCAAACCATCCAAACTTAAATGGACTCAGGAAGCTATCCAGGCATTCACCAAACTCAAGTATAGTTTCACAACGGCCCCAATCCTCAAGCACCCTGATCCTAATCTACCTTTTGTGTTAGAAGTGGATGCATCTGATTGTGGAATTGGAGCCGTCCTTTCTCAACGTCATGGTCAGCCTGGCAAGCTCTACCCCTGTGCATTCTTCTCAAGGAAATTGACTTCTGCTGAGTGCAACTATGATGTAGGCAATAAAGACCTGTTGTCCATGAAAGCAGCTATTGAAGAATGGAGACACTGGCTTGAGGGAGCAGTCCACCCATTCCAAGTAATCACCGACCACAAAAACCTGGAATATATCAAGAGTGCCAAACGCCTGAATCCACGTCAAGCCCGTTGGTCTTTATTCTTCACCCGTTTCCAGTTTACAGTCACCTACAGACCTGGCAGCAAAAACAGTAAGGCTGATGCTCTATCTAGATGTCACGATCCTCCCGTAGACAATGTCACACCTGAATCTATCCTCCCACCATCTGTTATCATTGCTCCAGTAACCTGGGACATTATGGAAGAGATCCAGCGGGCCCATCAACAAGAACCACCACCCGCAAATTGTCCCCTGAATAAGTGCTTTGTGCCTCAAGGTTTGCGTCTCCGAGTTATGCAATGGGTTCACACCACTTTGAGCTTAGGACATCCTGGAATTTCACGCACTCTCCATCTGCTACAGAACTCTTTCTGGTGGCCTTCAATGACCAAGGATGTGGTAACCTATGTCAAGTCCTGTCAAGTCCTGTCAAATCTGCGCTCAATCCAAGACACCCAAATAACTACCCTCTGGCCTCCTTCAACCGTTACCCATTCCACAGCGTCCTTGGTCCCACTTGTCCATAGACTTTGTAACAGACCTGCCTCTCTCCACTGGTTTCACCACCATACTAGTAATCATTGATCGCTTCTCTAAAGTCTGCCCTCTCAAAAGTCTTCCCACTGCCATGGAAACGGCTCAAGCCCTATTTCACCATGTCTTCAGAGTTTATGGCTTACCTGAGGATATTGTGTCAGATAGAGGACCTCCGTTTACCACTCAGGTTTGGAAAGCTTTTCGTAAACAACTTGACATCAACATAAGCCTTGCATCAGGATACCATCCACAATCAAACGGCCAAGTGGAGAGGTTGAACCAGGAAATTGGCAGGTATCTCAGAACATATTGCAGCCGTGAACAGAACCGATGGGCAGAATTTCTTCCATGGGCTGAGTATGCCCAAAACTCCCTGACCCACTCCTCCACTGGCTTGACCCCTTTCCAATGCGTCTTGGGATACCAACCCCCCTTGTTTCCGTGGTCTGGTGAACCCTCAACAGTACCTGCAGTTGATGACTGGATCAGATGTAGTGAGAGGGTGTGGGACAGTGCTCATGTTCGTCTACAGAGAGCCGTCAGAACCCAAGAATTCCAGGCTAACAGACGACGTCGCCCACACCCTCCCTACCAACCAGGACAACGGGTCTGGCTTTCTACGAGAGACCTCAAACTGCGGCTACCTAGCAGAAAACTCAGCCCAAGGTATGTTGGACCTTTCAAAATAATAAAACAGATTAATGAGGTCACATACCAGCTTGAACTTCCCGTTAACTACCGTATCTCCCCATCCTTCCATGTCTCGCTCCTCAAACCGGTCCATCCTGATGCTGACCCCAATGCTGAGAACCAAGAGCCACCGCCACCACTGGACATAAATGGATCACCTGCATACAAGGTGAAGGAATTGCTGGACTCAAGACGCAGAGGGGGTCAGCTCCAATACCTGGTGGACTGGGAGGGCTATGGACCTGAAGAGAGATCATGGCTAGCCGCCTCCGACATCCTGGATCCATCACTCATCGAGGATTTCCATCAAGCCAGACCCGATCGTCCAGCACCCCGACTACGGGGACGTCCCCGTCGAGCGCCAGGAGGCGCTCCTAGGGGGGGGGGGGGTCCTGTAACGCCACGCCAGCAGAGGGAGCCCTCGCCTGAGTATTGACTGGTGCCGCTCCCTCTGCTTCTACTATCACTTCCTGTTTGGCAGCCATTTAAGCATGGCCAGGCCGAAACATGATTTGGGAAGTATTGCCAGTTCTACTGCCTTACCAAGCATTTTTCCATTGTCTGATTTGATTACACTGTGTTTGACTTTTTGCCTGTTTCTCTGGATTTTTGCCTTTGGATTGCCCCTTTTGCTTGTTTGCTGGTTGGATTGTTTTCTATGATTTTGACCCCTTTGCCTGTGACCTCGACTCTGATTTCTGCTTCACGATTTGGATGGTTGAACTGTTTTTTTAAATAAACTTCTGCAAATGGATTCTAACACAGCTTCGGCTTCACCGTCATTACATGCCCATTAAAATGTATTTTACAAGTTTTTGTTACTTTCTTTGTCCTTTTTTTTTTTTTTTTTTTTTATGGTTCGTCATATTTAATTTAATAGCATTAGAGCTGCTCCATTGCAGCAGCTTAGTACTGTAACCACGCGCTTTGCTGTAGTAATGCAAGGAACATCTCATTTTAAATCTATCCCTGTTTTCTCCTCTCCTCTCTCTCTCGCTCCAGTTTTTCACAAGTTCAAACAACCGCAGTAAGAATATTTCATCAAGCACTGTGAGTAATGGCTTCTCCTGCTATTGTTATTTGCACCTCTTGCCACATGTACAGTTTATCTATCTCTGTCGCAGATGAGGGATTCACATGTGATAAATCCAGGGAAATAGTTAGGCTGACAGAGAAGATTTCAGAATTAGAGACACGCATCCAAACTTTAATTGAGGACAGTAAGAATGTTAGGGCTCTAGAAACAGCTTTGGATGCGTCTAGCTCAGGGATTCCTGTACATTGTCCGGTTCCGGCAGAGCCCCTGCATCAGGGCAACTGGGTGACAGTGAGGCAGCGTAGTCATGGATCAAAACACCGCTCTTCTGTTCTGATCAAAACATTAAACAGGTTCTCCCCACTCAGTGATGCACCCACTGAGAACCGACCGTCTGCTAGCTGCCTCATGTCACAGAGGTCAGTTAATTCTCAGCACATAGAGACTCTTTCACCTAGATTAAATTAAATTAATGCATTTAGCAGACGCTTTTATCCAAAGCGACTTACAGTGCATTCAGGCTATCAATTATGTAACAACAATGAGTTTTACATAGTAATTAACTCAAATGATATATAGGGAATTTGAATAATTAATCAAGAATTTGATTAATATATATCTCAGATGACAGTTACATTTAATTTTATTGATTATGAAAAATAGCTCAATTGCCAATACCAATACTAATCACAGGGCACTGTAATTTACTCATTAATATGTCAATATTACATTCTTCATATCAATTATTGTGATCTCTTACTGTAAATTACTGCAGATCAAACCGTGGTATGTCCAGCACACCACTGTAGACCTATCAATTTTCAATAAAGTTATCACGCCTTATAATTCAAGGAAAAGTATTCTCTGGCCATGAAAATATTATCCTATCCTTATGATAAATTTAGTTTCTAAATTTAGAGCTTGTAGCTATAGACCAAAACATTTCAGTGACTCGTAATGTGAGTGGGGTGGAGTCCGAGCCAATCGTCAGTATATGGGTTTTTAATAATTAAACTAGTAATACATCAAACTACAAATCACACAGAGTAAATATGCGTACGAAAATACAGACAATAAACATTTATACAATACATAACGAATCCAAATAAAAGAGAGAGAAAGAGAGAGAGAGAGAGAGAGAGAGAGAAAATAGAATGGAATCACATAAGGAGCTCAGGTATGAAAATCATAGTCAGTAACTTTTAGAAGCCAACAACAAATCAGATCATAACAACACTTTAAAGCAGCATTTAAATCTCCATAGAGAAAGTGATACTTGCAAAAGGTGTCCCATGTGAGTGGCGTGAGATCGGCGTCGAGCTTGTGAGCTTTACGCGCTGTCCCCGTTGAAACAGCCATGTGCCATGAAACGGAGGCCATGTGACGCGCATGCACGCTGCGCTTGGCGTGAGCGTGGAGCACGTGGTCCTTTGTTCTGTCCTCGCGCGGTATTTGAAAGGTTCAACAAACATTGTTCCAGAATTCGTCTTCCTTGCGTGGAGAGGCGAATAGTTGAATAAACTTAGTAAAGAAAAGAAAAGAACGAAACGAAAAGGAAAGTTTCCAAATGAGCCATGAAAATGGCTTTCCTCTCCTCAGTCCGTGTGCTGAGGGGGGAGGAGAACCAAGCGCGGCCCGAGGCTGCGACTGTCCGAGAACGGAGAACGGGAAGAAGAGCAAGAAGAGCGACGAAGAGACCGGCGGACCTTGTTCGGTCGACTCTTATAGCTTGAGATGTTCACGCCTCTTTTCGCGTGAACCACCCAATGAACATCCGCGATCTGAAGCGGCGGGAAAGTTCCTTTGTCTCTGTTGAGACAACCCCCTGATGATTTAGGGCCTGTCCGATTTCATCAGGAATATTAAAGCAAGTTCATTATTCCAGATTAAATACATTTTTCATTACTTTGCTCTAGATAAATGGGTCTGTCAAAGCATGACGATTACACAGATACTAAAATTAATATGTGCAAATGATCAAAACATGAAGATACATTCAAATGCAGAATTACACACATTTAAAGATTTGATTAACACATGATAACACTGCAGATATTCCCAATTTATATGGGAAACCTCTAATGTACCGCAAAAACAATACTATACACATTAAGACTACATTTGAGTACATTCTATCATTCTTTTGTAAGGATTAGGTTTCCTGTCCTGTGGTCCTGTGTGGTCGTAAAATTTTATGAGCTACCAAGGAGTGTGGGGGTTGCAGAACATTTCTTTTTGAGAAAGTATAAGATTGAAATCAAGCATTCCCACTTATAAGTCAGCACTTTAACCATTTACCCAGGATTAACCATTTTATGCAATACACAAACATATAAAATACATTTAATAAAGGACTTACAAAAGTAAGGAACAAAAAGAAAGGTTTCTTTTTGTGTGTGTGTGTGTGTGTGTGTGTGTGTGTGTTAAGGAATTTGGTTTCAGGTATCCTTTGAGGCTCGCATGGGTATCGTAAAGTAATTTAAGTCCAGCCAGGCTGGCATTTAGTACCAACAGTCTGAATTTATAAAACAGAATTTAACCCATGAATCGCTGACCTGCATATCTGTTACATCTCCCCCTTTACGTCAGATGAAGTCCCTGTGTGGACATCATCGGACGGCAATCATCCGGATGGGCAGATGACAGGTGAATCGTGATGGTCATGCAGCAGGTGGGTCATGATGACAGGTGGTTCCTGAAGCTGAGGATTCAGCTTGGTGAGGTTCGGTATTGTCTTTGACTTTGCGTCCCTTTTCCGGGGATTCCATCGGAGGCCTCCAGCCACAGTTGTCGTGAGTTTGGCTGTAGAGGTTTGCATCTCGTTGAGTATCCTGTATAGGATGAAGGTCACGCCAAGAGTCAGGGTGGAACCAATGACGGTGAAGATGCACCGTGCAGTGTCGGCAGCAGTCCAGGCTAGGACCGCAGATGACTGGTTCAGAATGGGCTGTCGAGACAGTGCTTGGAGGGCTGTATCGACAGGAGTAATGTCAATGTGTTGGGTGGTACCTTTCAGTACTTGGTCCAGCAGGTTGGCACGGGTGGCGGTGTCATGCTGGTCGTAGGTCAGCATAGCTGAGCGCACAGGAGTGTTGACGAGCCATCTGTTACCCACAATCTCTGCTTGCGTTTCTGTGACTTGTGTACGAGGCTTGGCTTCGGCAGGGCAGCGCGTATCGCTGACCCAGGGTTGCAGCTCGCAGATTCCTTCAGAGTTGTGTCTGAGGAAGGGTTTGCTAAGGCAGAGATAATGAATGTCTTTGGTTAAAGTACACATTTGCATGTTTGGGGCCAGGTACAGCTGTGTGTTGCTGTCGTGGTAGGCCACCACATTTGGAATGTGTGTTTTGGTGTGGGTGTTGCTCTTCCACATCCTGACACTGACAATGTCTTTAGGTCTGTAGACTTGGTTTGACTCACTGATGAGTTGGTTCAGGAGCACGTTCACTTCTCTCTGTTTGGGGTTTACGTGCCGTAGGAAGGCGCTATTCAGAGAGTTGGCCAGGTGTACTTGTAGCAGGTCAGCTGGCATGGTGATGGCGTAAGACAGCACAGTTAACACAAGGCTTAAGGGTGTCATGTATGGTGGGGTTTTACTCGTGGTTAGGCTGTCATTGGAGGAGCTAACCTCCCACAGCATGTCTGTTGTTAATGCTGTAAACAGCTGAGTCTGGGTAAAGTCCTTCTGGAAGACAGTAAACAGTGGTTTCAAGGAGTTTACGGTCTGGTTCGCTGCATTGACACTGGACATAACAATGTTAAACATTCTGGCGGCAGCAGCAGCGGCTCTAAGCAAAGCTCCCGGGAGCTGTTTGGAGCGGTGGTGGTGTCCACCTAACTCCATTTGTGTAACCGTCACTTTCTCATATTGGCTGAACAGGTGTTTGACATCGGCCTCCGTGTGAGTGAGGGAGTCCTCTCTCCATCGGAACCTTGTACAGCTGTATTTGGTTACAGTGCTGGGGTAGTGTGCCCTGTCATCGGTAGTCAGGAGTCTCAGCGGTTTTCTCGGTGGCAGCTGTCCTCTCTTTGGCTGACAGCACGGCACGGCAAACCGCAGCATCATCCTGGTACAGATAATAGGGAGAGAGAGAGAGAAAGGGGAGAAAGAAACAAACAAGGCCTGTCTTTGGTTGGACAGGACAGTCTCTTTGCTTCGTGGGCGGTGACTGGGTTTAGCTCGCCCTCGCCCATGTTTTGCCACATCTTGCTGCTGGCATGACGCTTGCTTCAGTGTTTTGTCAGTGGCTCTGGTGCTGCGTGGTGCAGCACATGCTGCGTCATGGAAATATATTGGCATTATCCCCCTTTTGCTCCGTGGCATTACAAGCCCTGGCATTGTGATGTCAGACGGTGCACAACCCACAATATTGTTCTGTGCACGCAGCATGGTTTGTGTATCATGCAGTGGTCTGGGGCTTTGGTTGTCAGTGACTGTAGACTGGTTGCCAGGGTGGATGGAGGGGTCTGAGAGGTGGTAAATCAAAGTCATTATCAAGGTTTCAGAAGCCCGCATGTCCGCTGTGTTGGTCTGTGTAGACAACGGAGCCTGCGTAAGCGATTCTGAGGTAGGCAGTTTAGCTAGTAAAGTTCTTGTGCTGTGTGTAATCACTTCAACCTTGAATGTGGGTGGGTGGGTTGGGAGTGACCACAGAATGTTGTTTAGTGTGCCAGTTTTGGCAAGGGTGTCAGTGTGATCTTTAAAGTCCTCGTCTAGACTTGGTAACTTTGAGTGTCCTTTTTCCTTCTTCCAGTACACGATCACATTGTGTGTTTTTGTGATGTTATCACATTGCTGGAACAGGTGTTGGTGTTTGACATGCTTGTTTGCAAGTGTGAGTCCGAGTTCCACACATTCAGGTGAGGATTGGAAGAAACCCAGCGTGTGGTGTAAGGTTTGACCACCTTGCAGGTTGAGCCGAACAGCGACCCCTTTGGTGTAAGCTGGTACCACCGTACCCTGTTTGTAGACTAAGGTACAGAGGCTTGAACTTGGGCCTGTTGTTAGGGCGTTGTACTCATGGCTGGCTGCTGGGGTTCCCGTGACCTCTGTGACCTGACCGTCTGGCTCTGTGGGAGTTCCCGTGACCTCTGCGACCTGACAGTCTGGCTCTAGCAACCTGTGTGGCTGGAGAGAAAGAGGTTCTCGCACTTGAGCAAAGTCTTTTAGCTGTTTGAAGTTCAGAAAAGGGTCAAAGTGTTCTAGCAGGTCTTTGTCGATGAGCAATGTATGAGTGTTCATTGGTGGGACATACATGGGATGTATTAGACTCATCGGAACGAATGTCAGGTGAATGGAAACAACCTGTTCAAACTGGATGTCATCCTGTCTGTACACCTGTACATTCAGTTCATGAGTTTGAGGTGTAAGAGTTCGATCTTGTCTCTTAGCTTCAAATTGGAGTCTTTTGAAAAGGTAAGATGAGATCACCGTCAGGTTTAATCCTGTGTCGATCAGGTCTTCCCTGTTGACTCCTTTTTGACCCACCCCCTTTTTGACAGGGCTGCCCAGGAATTTTGGCATTAGGGCAGGTGGGACGATCGGTGGGTGATGAGGACCGGTCTTGTGTAGCTCGCTGCGAAGGCAGGTAGTCAAAACAGCATTTTCTGGTACCTTGTGTTTGTGGTACCTGGTGTGAGGACCTGTGCTGTCTCGTTCAGTTAGCTGTAGCTGTTGACTGTGGAGCTCGGGCAGTGTTCTGGGTGCTTGGCTCATCTTCCTTGCGAGTATTCATGTGAAGAAGATCTTTCAGCACCCTCAGGATCTCTGCTGTCTCAGACGTGGCTGCACTGTGTTGCCCTCTGCTGGCTTGGAATGGTATTGACTCTCTGTAAAGATGTCTGTGACTGTGGTGTTGTAGAGCGCCATCTAGGGTTAACTCCAAGCAGTGCTCAGAGACAGAGACGTTGGGGTTTTTCACAGTCTTTTCACAAATAGTATTTTGCTTGGTGCAAGCTTTGTGGGCTAAGTTCCGTAACTCTTGTGTAGTCCTGTTACGGGGACACGCTGGGACTCTGAGATGAAAACTCCAACTGGCATGTAGGTTTAGGAGGAACAGAGTTTTTAAGTTGAAATCCTGTTCCATACCTGGTTCGTTGCATGCTCCGAAGTAGGTGTTTCGTAGCTGACTACTAAAGTCTGTGGGTTTTCAAATTGGCCCTGTTTGAGGTCCATAGCAATATGGAGCCCATGGTCTGAGTTTGGATCAGAGAATTCAAGAATCAAAGTCTGTAGCAGTTGCTGGTAGTACGCTTTGACAGTCTCTGGTTGACGATCCAGAAAGCAATGCACATCACGGCTGGCCGTGATTTTTAACAGGTACAATGTGTTCACATCTGTCACGTTGGCGACAGTTTGCAAATGAAAGTCAATGGCTTGTAAAGAAGCATGAACATCATGTCCTCCTGCAGGATCTGGAATGAATGTAGAGATGCTTCTGGCTAGCTTGTGAAGTTCTCTGTGAGCAGTGCAGGGTTTGGTGACATGCGTTCTCTGGAAGGGTTCTCTTCCCTCCGTTATTGACAGATGTTCTTGTAAGCTGGCTGGTGATTTCCTTAGAAGGGAGACTACACCCCCTTTTCCAGCTCTGGGTTCTTGGCTGAAAGGGTTGGAGTGGCGGCCCGGGAGAAATTTTGTGGTGTGCGTTTCTCCGATCCAGCCACTCTGTAATCTGTGAGATTGTCTCAGTTCTGTGTGAACAGTGTCAAGTTCATCTTGGAGCTTGTTGAATTTAGCTCGGGCCGCTTGCAAGTGTGTTTTGCAGGCCCAGGTTTTATAGTCTCTTTCTTTCAATTCAGTCTCTGCTCTTTTTAGGAGAGCGTCACCTTGCTGGAGTTTTTTTTTTTTTTTGTTCTTTTCTGGCTTCTCTCTCCAGCTGTTCTCTTTGATCTGTGTCGAGGCGAAGATCTTGCAGGGCATTGTGAAGTCTTTCAACTCCTTTCTGTAGCTCTGGATCTGTGTCGTCCTCTTTCTCGCGCTGGTTCTGGGTCTCGAGGAGAAGCTGATCAAGATGACTCTGGGTTGGGGCCTGGTCCTTCCAGGCCTCCTCCGCGATGTTGCTCCGTTCACTGAGCCGTGGCTGGGCGACGAGAATGTGAACTAGGCTTCTGAAGATCCTGGCGAGTTCTCTGTAGTAGTCGCTTTGGTTTGGATCGCGTGCCATCAGTTCATCTAGCTCGGTGTCTAGTTGCTCTGGGTGCTGCAGGTTACTGGCGTCCTTGGGCAGGAAGGGGGTCGTCACTGCTTTCAACCATGTCGAGAGGTTGCCCCCGTGGACTGCTGGACTGGATGCCTGGAACATCCTGATTCTCTGTCGGCGAGAGAAGCACAGCACACACACACAAAAAGACCAATGCAAGTTCGTTCTACATTTAACGAGCTATATTCATACGGGCTGTGCCGTTTATGAAAATTTTGGGGCTGACTGATGCAAACAGTCAGACAGTTAAGTAGCCAATTAACTTGGGTCAACGAAGGACCTGAAATGGAGATTTGACAGGCAGTAGCCTAGCGGGTTGTGTGATGACACCGGCTGCTGGTGGTCGCTCTACTATTTAACTTCGTTGGTGGCTCCCAGGTTACTGTCTCTAATCATGATAAAACAAAACAAAGGAATTTATGATAATAATGGTAATTATCAAAATAACCTAAGTCAAAAGAGAGAAGCAAAATAATAAACATCAAATTAAAAGACAGTAATGAAACAAGGGAGAAGGAGTAGCTGGTTTTCACCACAAGGGGGGTAAGTACTGCTTCTCTGTCTTTAACCTTCTAAGTGGGTCAATCAGTGGTTGACCTGACACATCTAGATTTCCACTGTTAACAATTACATTTTAATTCAAATCATGTTTGAACCAAACTCAAAGTAAATGTAAACAGTCAAAGGCAGGGAACATTCTTTTGTTTCCCTGTAATCATATTCGCACGAGCAAAGCTGTAAATGCAAATAATTCTCGAGAATTTAGACATCCAATTCAAATATACATCACAGGGGATTATAAATTAGCAATCAGAGCGCATTATCTGAAATGGCCACAGGTTGGCAGCTTTGCACTCATGCAAGCTGGAATCAGAAAGCAGGGCGTACCCTGAAATTTCTAACCCACACGTTCCCTCTAGTGTTTAGATAGAGGAATTACAATTTCAATATGACTTAGAATTTATCTGATCGTTTGTCAGGCTGATTTTCTGCATCAAAAATCACAAGTAACAAACAGAAAGTTTTAATTTCTGAGGTGCTATATATTCACATAGGATGAAGGAAGGATCCGTTCACTTCCAAAACACAACTGTAATAAAAACAGGAATTTTCCAACTGTTCACTCCAATAAACATTTATCAAAATAGCACTTATGATTTAAATGTTTTAGGTTTAAAAATCGGGTAGCTAAGCCAATTTTAGACCAGGAGTTCTTATCGTTTTATTTTTGAATATTATTGTGGTTTACCACGAATTCAATAACGATATTTAATAACAAGGCCTTTTTACTGAATCAGAGGAACATCGCTCATGTTCAGATTTACATGTTGCAACTAATAAAAGATTTCTTCATCTTTTAATTATTCATATTAAAATGTTCTCACTGTAAAAAGATTTTGGTCTTTCTTAACAGGATACTTTTAACATTATACTGCAGTTTACTTTCATCAAAAATAACAGTGACTATACTGTTAAGTTTCTATGAATACCTAGGTGCTACTGACCAGCTTTTTGCCTCAGTCAGTTAGGAGTGAGTTCGCGTCTTGCGACTTATCTCACAAGTAACGTTACATAATTTCATAGCGGACGTGCAGAAATTATTAAAAACCATATACACAGATTGATTGCTCACAAAACGAAGTTTGAAATAGCCGCGTTCCTCCACCAAAATGTAACAACAATGAGTTTTACATAGTAATTAACTCAAATGATATATAGGGAATTTGAATAATTAATCAAGAATTTGATTAATATATATCTCAGATGACAGTTACATTTAATTTTATTGATTATGAAAAATAGCTCAATTGCCAATACCAATACTAATCACAGGGCACTGTAATTTACTCATTAATATGTCAATATTACATTCTTCATATCAATTATTGTGATCTCTTACTGTAAATTACTGCAGATCAAACCGTGGTATGTCCAGCACACCACTGTAGACCTATCAATTTTCAATAAAGTTATCACGCCTTATAATTCAAGGAAAAGTATTCTCTGGCCATGAAAATATTATCCTATCCTTATGATAAATTTAGTTTCTAAATTTAGAGCTTGTAGCTATAGACCAAAACATTTCAGTGACTCGTAATGTGAGTGGGGTGGAGTCCGAGCCAATCGTCAGTATATGGGTTTTTAATAATTAAACTAGTAATACATCAAACTACAAATCACACAGAGTAAATATGCGTACGAAAATACAGACAATAAACATTTATACAATACATAACGAATCCAAATAAAAGAGAGAGAAAGAGAGAGAGAGAGAGAGAGAGAGAAAATAGAATGGAATCACATAAGGAGCTCAGGTATGAAAATCATAGTCAGTAACTTTTAGAAGCCAACAACAAATCAGATCATAACAACACTTTAAAGCAGCATTTAAATCTCCATAGAGAAAGTGATACTTGCAAAAGGTGTCCCATGTGAGTGGCGTGAGATCGGCGTCGAGCTTGTGAGCTTTACGCGCTGTCCCCGTTGAAACAGCCATGTGCCATGAAACGGAGGCCATGTGACGCGCATGCACGCTGCGCTTGGCGTGAGCGTGGAGCACGTGGTCCTTTGTTCTGTCCTCGCGCGGTATTTGAAAGGTTCAACAAACATTGTTCCAGAATTCGTCTTCCTTGCGTGGAGAGGCGAATAGTTGAATAAACTTAGTAAAGAAAAGAAAAGAACGAAACGAAAAGGAAAGTTTCCAAATGAGCCATGAAAATGGCTTTCCTCTCCTCAGTCCGTGTGCTGAGGGGGGAGGAGAACCAAGCGCGGCCCGAGGCTGCGACTGTCCGAGAACGGAGAACGGGAAGAAGAGCAAGAAGAGCGACGAAGAGACCGGCGGACCTTGTTCGGTCGACTCTTATAGCTTGAGATGTTCACGCCTCTTTTCGCGTGAACCACCCAATGAACATCCGCGATCTGAAGCGGCGGGAAAGTTCCTTTGTCTCTGTTGAGACAACCCCCTGATGATTTAGGGCCTGTCCGATTTCATCAGGAATATTAAAGCAAGTTCATTATTCCAGATTAAATACATTTTTCATTACTTTGCTCTAGATAAATGGGTCTGTCAAAGCATGACAATTACACAGATACTAAAATTAATATGTGCAAATGATCAAAACATGAAGATACATTCAAATGCAGAATTACACACATTTAAAGATTTGATTAACACATGATAACACTGCAGATATTCCCAATTTATATGGGAAACCTCTAATGTACCGCAAAAACAATACTATACACATTAAGACTACATTTGAGTACATTCTATCATTCTTTTGTAAGGATTAGGTTTCCTGTCCTGTGGTCCTGTGTGGTCGTAAAATTTTACGAGCTACCAAGGAGTGTGGGGGTTGCAGAACATTTCTTTTTGAGAAAGTATAAGATTGAAATCAAGCATTCCCACTTATAAGTCAGCACTTTAACCATTTACCCAGGATTAACCATTTTATGCAATACACAAACATATAAAATACATTTAATAAAGGACTTACAAAAGTAAGGAACAAAAAGAAAGGTTTCTTTTTGTGTGTGTGTGTGTGTGTGTGTTAAGGAATTTGGTTTCAGGTATCCTTTGAGGCTCGCATGGGTATCGTAAAGTAATTTAAGTCCAGCCAGGCTGGCATTTAGTACCAACAGTCTGAATTTATAAAACAGAATTTAACCCATGAATCGCTGACCTGCATATCTGTTACAATTATTACATATCATGTGCAGTGTTGGGTATAGTTACTTTGGAAAGTAGTTAGTTAGGTTACAACGTTACCATCAATTAAAAGTAATCAGTTATGATACAGCGTTACCTATTCATAAAAGTAACGCGTTAGAGTACTCATGCGTTACCAAAAATTAAAAGCAGTTCGCAGCGGCTCACACATGACAGACACAGCCCCCGGCCCCTTTAAATGCACCTAGAAGTCTTGACTCCCGACAGTGAATAACGTCAGTCATCCGACTAAATTAACACTGCAGGATAACAATAACAGGAAAGACAGTCAGCAATAGGCTATTCCACATGGCGTTTTATTTATTTATTATCACAGAACATATTATTAATCAAAATTCGCACCTACCCAGCCCGGGTAGCCTAGGCTACTGTATATTATGAGGACCACAAGATAACTCCTGATTTTTCTTTAACTTTAAATAATGCAGTTATCAAAGTACAAGTATGCTTACTTGTAAACACACCCTTAAACAGGCTTGCAGATTTAAATCCATTTAGAAATGATGAACAACCAGCCAGCCAATGATCTAACAGAAATTAACAGCTGCCTGTCAAACAAAAATGATAACAAACCGACCGAATTAAATCCTTCACTGCCACACAGGCAAATGACAAATCGCTTAGTAGCCGAACTAATTATTATTAAAGTGTCACTCACAGAGTGTGCATTTTACCGTTATGTTCTTTTCTTTTTCGTTGACAAATTGAAAATAATGTGCGTACTTCCATAAACCAAACGCTGTCCTCTCTGCCATCTAGAGGAGTTCGAAAAAAAAACCCCACACACACAGGGTCAGGCGCAGGGCACAGACGCATCACAGCCATTGACTTTACGATCACAGAGCTTCAGCTCCGCTGATACATCCGCAGGTGGCACAGTAGACCTAGGCCTACTGTCTGACAAAAAGCAGGCTGCAGTCGGGATTTTCCTTTCCTTAAAATAACGGATTACTTTTTTTAAAAAATAACGAAGTTACTGATTACTTCCGCACGAAACTAACGCGTTAAGTTACACATTTCAGGAAAAAAGTAATTCGAGTACTCTAACGCGTTACTTTGTAACGCGTTACCCACAACACTGATCATGTGTTCCCGGGGAATCGAACCCCCAACCTTGCGCTTGCTTGCTAGCGCAGTGCTCTACCAGTTGAGCTACAGGAACACACCTAGATATCTAGACACCTAGACATCACACTATAGAGACTGTGTCTGTTCCCCGAACTAGAAAATACAAAAAACGTCCGAACCAAGTTAAAATGAACAATTAAATTGAGGTTCAACAAATAAAAAACAGATGCAATATGGATAAACAAATGATCATGCTTCGCTTATTGAATATCAGATCCCTTTCTATGGAAACACTTTTTGTAAATAATATGATAACTGATCATAATCTAAATGTGCTCTGTTTGACAGAAACCTGGCTAAAACCTGATGATTACATTATTTTAAATGAGTCCACCCCCCAGGATTGCTGTTATAAACATGAGCCGCGTCTAAAAGGCAAAGGAGGAGGTGTTGCTTCAATTTATAACAACTTTTTTAGGATTTCTCAGAAGGCAGGCTTCAAGTATAACTCATTTGAAGTAATGGTGCTTCATATAACATTATACAGAGAAACAAATGTTAATGATAAATCCCCTGTTATGTTTGTACTAGCTACTGTATACAGACCACCAGGGCACCATACAGACTTTATAAAAGAGTTTGGTGATTTTAAATCTGAGTTAGTTCTGGCTGCAGATAAAGTTTTAATAGTTGGTGATTTTAATATCCATGTTGATAATGAAAAATATGCATTGGGATCAGCATTTATAGACATTCTGATCCTCTATTGGTTTAAATCTTATTTATATGACTGCCATCAGTTCGTAGGAGTGAATGAAGATGTATCATATCAATCACAAGTGCAGTATGGAGTACCTCAAGTCTCAGTACTAGGGCCGCTACTCTTCACGCTTTACATGTTACCCTTGGGAGATATCATCAGGAAACAAGTGTTGGCTTTCACTGTTATGCTGATGATACTCAGCTCTATATTTCTTTGGGGGCCTGGTGAAACACACCAATTTGAAAAACGAATGGAATTCATAGACAATATAAAAAACTGGATGACGAGTAATTTCTTACTGCTAAATTCTGAAAAAACAGAGGTGTTAATTATAGGACCTAAAAACTCTGCTTGTATTAACCTAGAACACTGTCTAAGACTTGATGGCTGCTCTGTCAATTCTTCGTTATCAGTTAGGAACGTAGGTGTGCTATTTCATCGCAATCTTTCCTTAGAAAGCCACGTTTCTAGCATTTGTAAAACTGCATTTTTCCATCTAAAAATATATCTAAATTACGGCCTATGCTCTCAATGTCAAATGCAGAAATGCTAATCCATGCATTTATGACCTCAAGGTTAGATTATTGTAATGCTTTATTGGGTGGTTGTTCTGCATGCTTAGTAAACAAACTACAGCTAGTCCAAAATGTAGCAGCAAGAGTTCTTACTAGAACCAGAAAGTATGACCATATTAGCCCAGTTCTGTCAACACTGCACTGGCTCCCTATCAAACATCGTAAAGAATTTAAAATATTGCTTATTACTTATAAAGCCCGGAATTGTTTAGCACCTCAGTATTTGAATGAGCTCCTTTTACATTATAATCCTCTACGTCCGCTACGTTCTCAAAACTCAGGTAATTTGATAATACCTAGAATATCAAAATCAACTGCGGGCGGCAGATCCTTTTCCTATTTGGCGCCTAAACTCTGGAATAACCTACCTAATATTGTTCGGGAGGCAGACACACTCTTGCAGTTTAAATCTAGATTAAAGACCCATCTCTTTAACCTGGCTTACACATAACATACTGTGAGATTTATTTTGATTATTTATATTATGTGTAAATTGTTATACAAGTAGGATTATCTGATTGGTTTATGTATGTGACGTGAATGACAGGTTGGCGCGATGACATGAGCAGTGAATTGGCGCGAGGAGATGCGCACTAGTTGTCAAGGGAGAAAAAGTCTGTAACGCGAGCTGTGAGTTAAAGTTCAATCCTGAGCTCTGTCAAATAAAAGACAGTAGAGTTCCAGTTAATGTGTATGCCTGCATTATTTCGACGGACCCATTCTCAAGAGACGGAAGTTTCCTCCTATGGTCATCAGCCCCTCTTACATTTATGGTGGCAGCGGTGGGATACTTAAATCGGCGGAGTCATCGTTCTCCAAGTCCTGCTCATGTGCGTTTCCAGTCTCCTTCACGTGTTCATCAGCGCCAGGGAAACTATCAGTAGTTGACAATGAGGGCCAATTGCCAACTGCTACTGACACCAGGCCCATTGGTAACGTTGTTGAGCATCATGTGACTTCAGACTCTGGTCAGGCCGTGACACAAAATGTGGAACTTGTTATCGAAGACACAGTAGTGCATGCATTTATTGATACGGGTGCTGATGTTTCGCTTATCAGTGAAGATTTCAGAATGTCTACTCCTACCTTGCGTCAAAGACCCTTGGTGAAACAGTTTATACCTCTAACATCCATTTCTGGTGACACTTTAGATTCAGTGGGTACACTGTCAGTGAATGTCACTTTGGGAAAGCATACAGTGTCACATTCATTTCAAGTGATCAGAAATTGCTCCAAAGCACTTGTACTTGGTTGGGACTTTTTGTCTATGCACAAAATTGTGATTAACATGCAGAACATGTCTTTTCAGCTTGGTGAGGACTCCATATCCTTTATGGGTGTAGATAAGCATCCCCTTAAACTTGTAGATGTGACTGTGTGTACCACTAGGATGGTTCCTGCTCTGTCAGAGGCTGTAATCACTGCAAAACTTGCATCACCCTACACAGGTTTGCAGTCAAATGGCTACACGGGTGTGTTTGAGCCTTACTATCGTGAAGATTCTAAGATAGGGTTTGCATGGACTGTGACAAAAGCAGATAAGGGTTCAGTTTATGTGAAGGTGGTCAATCCCTCTGCAGATGACATTTCTCTGTACTGTGGTACTCCAATTGGTACGTTCCATTTCATTTCTGAGAGCGATCAGGATGGTTTTGTGATTATTGAGAAAAAGGTGAACAATGTAAATGCTTACAATGTGTTTGTGTCAAGTGAAGTGTCAAAGCCCAAGACACATGTACTACCAGATCTCTCTAATACTGAGCTATCTGTGACACAGCATAAGAATCTGACAGATTTGCTAACCTCTTTTTCTGATGTTTTCAGTCAGCATGATCAGGACTATGGTAGAACCAGCTTGGTTACCCACAAAATCAGGACCGTAGATGATACTCCAATTTCCCAGCGAGCCTACAGGACTTCTCCTGCTCTCAAGGCAGAAATTCACCGTCAGGTAGAAAAACTCAAAGCACAAGATATACTAGAAGATAGTGATAGTCCTTGGTCAAGTCCTGTAGTAATGGTGAGAAAGAAAGACAATACCTACAGATTTTGCGTTGACTATCGCAAATTGAATTCTGTAACCATTACTGATGCGCACCCGCTACCTCGAATAGACGATAGTCTTGATGCTTTGTCAGGGTCTCAGTATTTTTCTACCATGGACATGTCTTCGGGTTATTGGCAGGTAGAATTAGATCCAAATGACAGGAAAAAGACAGCCTTTACCACAGGAGATGGCTTGTATCATTTTAAAGTGATGCCTATGGGCCTGAAAAATAGTCCGCCCACGTTTCAAAGGCTAATGGAGCTAGTCCTTAGAGGGCTGCATTGGACAAAGTGTGTCATTTATTTGGATGACATCATTTGTATGGGTAAAGATTTTGAGGATCACATGACAAACCTAACAGACATCTTGACCAGGTTCAGGGAAGCAGGGCTCAAACTTAACCCTGCAAAGTGTCATTTTTGCGAGGCATCTGTAACGTACATGGGTCATGTTGTCTCAAAGGATGGGCTGTCTCTTGATCCAGCTCATAGTGAGAAAGTAAGAGATTGGCCAACTCCAAAATCAGCTACTGAGATGCGAGCATTTTTGGGCTTGTGTAGCTATTATAGGCGTTTCGTGCGAGATTATGCCTTTAAGGCTCAATCTTTACACCGACTAACCCACAGAGATGTGCGTTTTGAGTGGACCGATGAGTGTTCACTAGCCTTTCAGCACCTAAAAGATGCTCTGACATCTCCGCTTGTCATGGCATTCCCTCATTTTGATCAGCCGTTTACATTGAGTACAGATGCGTCTAATCTAGCTATTGGTGCTGTCCTGTCTCAAACTCAAGATGGTAAAGAGCGAGTTGTTGCATACGCTAGTCATGTACTTACCTCGACTGAACGAAAATGGTCCACTTATGACAAAGAACTGTGGGCAATTGTTTGGTCATTCAGACATTTCCGTCATTACTTGAGTAACAGCCCTTTTACAATAGTCACCGATCACAAACCTCTTGTTGGCCTGAGAAAATTGAAATTTGATATTGATCCCACGGGACGTAGAGGTCGGTGGGCTATGGAGCTTGATCCGTATGAATGGGTGATCATCCACAAAGATGGCAAGAGCCACACTAATGCGGATGCTATGTCTCGTATTCCTGTAGATTCATCCACGACTCCAACACCTCTCACACAGACAGTATCTATTCAAACAGATTACTTGCCCCTCACTTCTCAGACTGATGATTTTGTTGGTGTAAATGGTACAGAAATTCAGCCTAAGGTCGAGTCACAAATTTGTCTGACCGAATGTGAAAGCAATGACGGTTTGTCTGAGTCTACTGTGCAGATGCTGTGTACGTCTTTGGGTGAGGAGGACAAGGACATTACATACTATCAGAAAACAGATGCTTTGCTCTCTCAGGTCTCTAGTTGGGTGGAAAATCATAAGAGGCCCAATCTTAGACAAGTAAAGGGGAAATTGAGACAACTTTGGTGGCAGGTTCCCCGTATGGTATTGAAGGGTGGAGTCTTGTGTCGTACAGCCTGTAGTGCTCCAGGTAAACCTCAAACTTATCAGGTGGTCATTCCTGATGTTCTTATTCAGGACACATTACACTATTTGCATGGTGATCCCTGTTCTGGACACTACAGTGCTGAACGTACGCTGAAGAGAGCTCAGAGTTTGTGTTTTTGGCCAGGAATGAGAAGTGCCATTGAACAGCATTGTGAGTCGTGTGAAGCTTGTGAATGTCGGAAAAAGCCTGTTCCTCAACGAAGGGCACCTCTTCAGTCTATTAGTACTGTACGACCTTTTCAGTTTGTGTGTACTGATATCACAGAACTGCCTGTCACTTCCTGCGGTAACAGGTATGTGTTGGTGGTGCAAGATCACTTTACAAAATACGTCAACGCATATCCTATGGTGGACCAAACAGCCGGTACAGTGGCACGGTTATTGTGTGACCGGTACATACCTGAACACGGTGTTCCAGAGGAATTGTTCTCTGATCAGGGACGTCAGTTTGAGTCAGAGATTTTGCAGGACATCTGTAAGAGATTAAACATTAGTAAAAAGAGAACTACACCTTACCACCCTCGTGGTAACGGAATGGTAGAACGGTTCAATAGAACATTGAAGGATCAGTTAGCGAAGGTTCTTTTTCAGAGTGGTGGTGAATGGGATCAGTACTTATCTGCAGTTGTACTGTCATTTAATGCTACACCTCATTCTAGTACCGGGTACTCGCCGTTCTTCTTGGCCCATGGTCGTGAACCTCGTTTACCAGCACACATGTACCTTGATTCTCCATCAGATGGAGCCGTAAACACTCCGCAGACTTATGGTTCAGCTCTAGTCAAACGTATGGAAACTGTGTTTCGAGAAGTGCTTAACACTAGTGCAGATCAGAGACTTAAGCTTGAGTACTACTTTAATAGGTATGAGAAATTCAGACCCTTTAAAGTGGGTGATCTGGTGTGGATGAATGATCCAACCACACAGAGAAAGAAACTTGAGCCAAAATGGACAGGACCATATCGGGTGCTTACAGTGGACATGGCAGGTATTCTTTACACAGTGCTGAATGTGAGAAATGTAAAGGCAGAACCTAAGGTAGTTCACTATGAACGTTTGAAGCCCTACAGGTCTAAGTGGACAGAACCAGCACTTACTGCTGCATGGTATGGTCAAGATAAGGACGAAAGGGTTCAGGAGTTGAAACCATTTTACACAGCTTTATCTGGGTCAATCCCTTTGTCATCAGGAGGGCTGTGGGTTGGTGAAAAGGAGGCTCCTGTACTCTCTTCTGTTCCTCATGTACGTAGGCCTTCAGGTCGCATAGCACAAGTTCCTCGTGCTGTGCAGCAGCCACCTCAGTTGGTTGAACATACCTCCTCAGTAGGTGGTGAACCTTTGTCAAAATGTGTAGTCACTCGTTCAGGGCGTGTTATTAAAAGGCCTAGGAAGTTTTCTTGTTAAAATAAATGAATGAATAAAAATTGTGCATAAATTGTACTTTTGTTATTGGTTTGAAGTTTGCTGTTTTACAATGTACAAACACTTGCATTTTCATACTAGGTAACTTCTTTGTCTGCTCAAAGAGCTGTGATGGAGAGGAGGTTTAAAAAAAAAAAAAAAGGCAGAAATACAAGGTGATATAAATTTTTGTACAATAGTGGGACACTGTTTGACATTGTGCTATGGCATGTTATATTTCTTATGTTAACTGTGACATTTCATAATGTGAGATTTATTTTTTTGGTATATTTGAAATGAGGACATTTCTTTTGCTAAGGGGGGAAAAATGTGAGATTTATTTTGATTATTTATATTATGTGTAAATTGTTATACAAGTAGGATTATCTGATTGGTTTATGTATGTGACGTGAATGACAGGTTGGCGCGATGACATGCGCAGTGAATTGGCGCGAGGAGATGCGCACTAGTTGTCAAGGGAGAAAAAGTCTGTAACGCGAGCTGTGAGTTAAAGTTCAATCCTGAGCTCTGTCAAATAAAAGACAGTAGAGTTCCAGTTAATGTGTATGCCTGCATTATTTCGACGGACCCATTCTCAAGAGACGGAAGTTTCCTCCTATGGTCATCAGCCCCTCTTACAATACTAATATGCTTTTAATATCCAAATCAGTTAAAGGATTTTTAGGCTGCATTAATTAGGTAAACCGGAACCGGAAACACTTCACATAACACCCGATGTACTTGCTACATCATTAGAAGAATGACATCTAAGCTAATATTTGTCTGTTTCTCTCTTATTCCGAGGTCACCATAGCCACCAGATCCATTCTGTATCCAGATCAGAGGGTCACTGCAGTCACCCGGATCCAGTACGTATCCAGACCAGATGGTGGATCAGCACCTAGAAAGGACCTCTACTGCCCTGAAAGACAGTGGAGACCAGGACAACTAGAGCCCCAGATACAGATCCCCTGTAAAGACCTTGTCTCAGAGGACCACCAGGACAAGACCACAGGAAACAGATGATTCTTCTGCAAAATCTGACTTTGCTGCAGCCTGGAATTGAACTACTGGTTTCGTCTGGTCAGAGGAGAACTGGCCCCGCAACTGAGCCTGGTTTCTCCCAAGGGTTTTTTTCCTCCATTCTGTCACCACTGTTGGGAACGTTACTTTAAAAAAGTAATTAGTTATAGTTACTCACAACTTGTTCCAAAAAGTAACTGAGTTAGTAACTGAATTACTCTATAATAAAAGTAACTCGTTACCAGGGAAAGTAACTATTTGCGTTACTGTAAAAAAAAAAAAAAAAAGTTGCTATATGTCAGATAATTTTTTTTTTCAGTTTTCACAAGTCAGTTGAAAAGAGTAGAACAGACAAGTGTTCATACATAACTTTCGATATTTATTGCACGTCAACAGACAGCAAGAGATTTATCCTGCACTTCAAGTATTATCTTTGTAAGAAAAGTGTTTTTGGCCACTAGCTTTGTAGATGCGTGTCACACGTTACATGTACACATTACATGCACGTTCTTGCCTTTACCACAATGAATTTGAAGTAGTGCTTATATATCCACCTTGAAAAGGCCAACTTTTCATCGGATTGCTCCTGACTCGCCATTTCTGCTGCTGCTGTGCGAATCTCTGTGCGTGTGTGTGTGTGTGTGGGTGTGTTTCGCGCCGCTGGCGCGTGTGACGGCATATGTGTAAAAACACTGGCTCTGATTGGCTACCATGAAACACATGACTCTGCCTTAGCCAATCATAATATCTCGTTATTAAGCCATCTGCTCACTCGCTGTGTGAGCCAGGGGTGCGTTCGGATTGCATAGTTTATTAAATCAATGCATAGTAACGCACTGCATTTAACGTTCAGTAACGTTAATGGCATTGTAACGACGGGAAAAGTCATTAGTTAGATTACCCCATTACTGAAAAAATAACGTTGTTACCTAATGCCGTTCTTTTAAACGCCGTTATTCCAAACACTGTCTGTCACCAATGGAATTTCAGTTCCTTACCGCTGTCATCTCTGGCTTGCTTAGTTGGGGTCACTTCATCTACAGCGATATTGTTGACTTGATTGCAAATAAATGCACAGACAATGTTTAACTGAACAGAGATGACATCACTGAATTCAATGATGAACTGCCTTTTTTACCTTTATTTATATAGTGCTTTAAACAAAATACATTGCGTCAAAGCACTGAACAACATTCATTTGGAAAACAGGATCTCAATAATGCAAAATGATAGTTAAAGGCAGTTCATCATTGAATTCAGTTATGTCATCTCTGTTCAGTTGAAATAGTGTTTGTTTTTATTTGCAATCAAGTCAATGATATCGCTGTAGATGAAGTGACCCCAACTAAGCAAGCCAGAGGCGACAGCGGAAAGGAACCGAAACTCCATCGGTGACAGAATGGAGAAAAAAAACCTTGGGAGAAACCAGGCTCAGTTGGGGGGTCAGTTCTCCTCTGACCAGACGAAACCAGTAGTTCAATTCCAGGCTGCAGCAAAGTCAGATTGTGCAGAAGAATCATCTGTTTCCTGTGGTCTTGTCCTGGTGCTCCTCTGAGACAAGGTCTTTACAGGGGATCTGTATCTGGGGCTCTAGTTGTCCTGGTCTCCGCTGTCTTTCAGGGCAGTAGAGGTCCTTTCTAGGTGCTGATCCACCATCTGGTCTGGATACGTACTGGAGCCGGGTGACTGCAGTGACCCTCTGATCTGGACACAGACTGGATCTCATGGCCACGGTGACCTCGGAACAAGAGAGAAACAGACAAATTAGCGTAGATGCCATTCTTCTAATGATGTAGAAAGTACGGTGTTATGTGAAGTGTTTCCGGTTTACCTAATTAATGCAGCCTAAAAATCCTTTAACGGATTTGGATATTAAAAGCATATTAGTATGTTATGTGTATGCTAGGTTAAAGAGATGGGTGTTTAATCTAGATTTAAACTGCAAGAGTGTGTCTGCCTCCCGAACAATGTTAGGTAGGTTATTCCAGAGTTTAGGCGCCAAATAGGAAAAGGATCTGCCGCCCGCAGTTGATTTTGATATTCTAGGTATTATCAAATTGCCTGAGATTTGAGAACGTAGTGGACGTAGAGGAGTATAATGTAAAAGGAGCTCATTCAAATACTGAGGTTCTAAACCATTCAGGGCTTTATAAGTAATAAGCAATATTTTAAAATCTATACGATGTTTGATAGGGAGCCAGTGCAGTGTGGACAGGACCGGGCTAATATGGTCATACTTCCTGGTTCTAGTAAGAACTCTTGCTGCTGCATTTTGGACTAGCTGTAGTTTGTTTACCAAGCGTGCAGAACAACCACCCAATAAAGCATTACAATAGTCTAACCTTGAAGTCATAAATGCATGGATTAACATTTCTGCATTTGACATTGAGAGCATAGGCCGTAATTTAGATATATTTTTGAGATGGAAAAATGCAGTTTTACAAATGCTAGAAACGTGGCTTTCTAAGGAAAGATTGCGATCAAGTAGCACACCTAGGTTCCTAACTGATGACGAAGAATTGACAGAGCAACCATCAAGTCTTAGACAGTGTTCTAGGTTATTACAAGCAGAGTTTTTAGGCCCTATGATTAACACCTCTGTTTTTTCTGAATTTAGCAGTAAGAAATTACTCGTCATCCAATTTTTTATATCGACTATGTATTCCATTAGTTTTTCAAATTGGTGTGTTTCACCAGGCTGCGAGGAAATATAGAGCTGCATATCATCAGCATAACAGTGAAAGCTAACACCATGTTTCCTGATGATATCTCCCAAGGGTAACATATAAAGCGTGAAGAGTAGCGGCCCTAGTACTGAGCCTTGAGGTACTCCATACTGCACTTGTGATCGATATGATACATCTTCATTCACTGCTACGAACTGATGGCGGTCATATAAGTACGATTTAAACCATGCTAATGCACTTCCACTGATGCCAACAAAGTGTTCAAGTCTATGCAAAAGAATGTTGTGGTCAATTGTGTCAAACGCAGCACTAAGATCCAATAAAACTAATAGAGAGATACACCCACGATCAGATGATAAGAGCAGATCATTTGTAACTCTAAGGAGAGCAGTCTCAGTACTATGATACGGTCTAAATCCTGACTGGAAATCCTCACATATACCATTATTCTCTAAGAAGGAATATAATTGTGAGGATACCACCTTTTCTAGTATCTTGGACAGAAAAGGGAGATTCGAGATTGGTCTATAATTAACAAGTTCTCTGGGGTCAAGTTGTGGCTTTTTTATGAGAGGCTTAATAACAGCCAGTTTGAAGGTTTTGGGGACATAGCCTAATGACAATGAGGAATTTATAATAGTCAGAAGAGAATCTATGACTTCTGGAAGCACCTCTTTTAAGAGCTTAGATGGTATAGGGTCTAACATACATGTTGTAAGTTTTGATGATTTAACAAGTTTATACAATTCTTCCTCTCCTATAGTAGAGAATGAGTGGAACTGTTCCTCAGGGGGTCTATAGTGCACTGTCTGATGTGATAAGGTAGCTGACGGCTGAATGGTTGCAATTTTATCTCTAATAATATCGATTTTAGAAGTAAAGTAGTTCATAAAGTCATTACTGTTGTGGTGTTGGGAAATGTCAACACTTGTTGAGGCTTTATTTTTTGTTAATTTAGCCACTGTATTGAATAAATACCTGGGGTTATGTTTGTTTTCTTCTAAAAGAGAAGAAAAGTAATCAGATCTAGCAGTTTTTAATGCTTTTCTATAGGATATGCTACTTTCCCGCCAAGCAATACGAAATACCTCTAGTTTTGTTTTCCTCCAGCTGCGCTCCATTTTTCGGGCTGCTCTCTTTAGGGTGCGAGTATGCTCATTATACCATGGTGTCAAACTGTTTTCCTTAACCTTTCTTAAGCGTAAAGGAGCAACTGTATTTAAAGTGCTAGAAAAGAGAGAGTCCATAGTTTCTGTTACATCATCAAGTTGTTCTGAGGTTTTGGATATGCTAAGGAATTCGGATACATCTGGAAGATAACTTAAAAAGCAGTCTTTTGTGGTAGAAGTGATGGTTCTTCGATACTTGTAACAAGAAGTAGAATTTACAATTTTGGCTATATGAAGTTTACATAGAACTAAATAATGATCTGAGATATCATCACTTGGCTGAATAATTTCAACACTATCAACATCAATTCCATGTGACAGTATTAAATCTAGAGTATGATTTCGACAATGAGTAGGTCCTGAAACATGTTGTCCAACACCAATAGAGTTCAGAATGTCTATAAATGCTGATCCCAATGCATCTTTTTCATTATCGACATGGATATTAAAATCACCAACTATTAAGACTTTATCTGAAGCCAGAACTAACTCGGATGTAAAATCACCAAACTCTTTAATAAAGTCTGTATGGTGCCCTGGTGGCCTGTATACAGTAGCCAGTACAAACATAACAGGGGATTTATCATTAACATTGGTTTCTCTGGATAATGTTATATGAAGCACCATTACTTCAAACGAGTTATACTTGAAGCCTGCCCTCTGAGAAATCCTGAAAACGTTGTTATAAATTGAAGCAACTCCTCCCCCTTTGCATTTTAGACGCGGCTCGTGTTTATAACAATAATCTTGGGGGGTGGACTCATTTAAAAATGTAATCATCAGGTTTTAGCCAAGTTTCTGTCAAACAGAGCACATCTATATTATGATCAGTTATCATATTATTTACAAAAAGTGTTTTCGTAGAAATGGATCTGATATTCAATAAGCCAATCTTTATCATTTGTTTATCCATATTGCATTTGTTTTTTATTTGTTGAACCTCAATTAAATTGTTAACCTTAACTTGGTTTGGACGTTTTTTGTATTTTCTAGTTCAGGGAACAGACACAGTCTCTATAGTGTGATATCAAGGTGAAAGAGTCTCTATGTGCTGAGAATAAACTGCCCTCTGTGACGGGAGGCAGCTAGCAGACGGTCGGTTTAGCCAGTCTGTCTGCTTCCTGACCTGGGCCCCAGTTAGTCAAGTATAAACACTAAGACTATGTGCCATATTTCTAGACAGAAGAGCAGCACCACCCCAGGAGGGATGAAGACCATCTCTTTTAAACAGGTCAGGTCTGCCCCAAAAGCTCGTCCAATTGTCTATGAAACCTATGTTATTCTGTGGGCACCACTTAGACATCCAGCCATAGAGTGATGACAATCTGCTATGCATCTCATCACCACGGTAAGCAGGCAGGGGACCAGAGCATATTACAGTGTCTGACATCGTGCTTGCAAGTTCACACACCTCTTTAAAGTTATTTTTAGTGATCTCCGACTGGCGAAGTCGAACATCATTAGCGCCGGCATGAATAACAATCTTACTGTATTTGCGCTTAGCATTAGCCAGCACTTTTAAATTTGCCAAGATGTCAGGCGCTCTGGCTCCTGGTAAACATTTGACTATGGTGGCTGGTGTCTCTATATAAATGTTCCGTACAATAGAATCACCAATAACTAGAGCACTTTCATCAGGTTTCTCAGTGGGTGCATCACTGAGTGGGGAGAACCTGTTTAATGTTTTGATCGGAACAGAAGAGCGGTGTTTTGACCCACGACTACGCTGCCTCACCGTCACCCAGTTGCCCTGCTGCAGGGGCTCTGCTGGAACCGGACAATGTACAGGAGTCCCTGAGCTAGACGCATCCAAAGCCATATCTAGAGCCCTAAAATTCTTACTGTCCTCAATTAAAGTTTGGATGCGTGTCTCTAATTCTGAAATCTTCTCTGTCAGCCTAACTATTTCCCTGCATTTATCACATGTGAATCCCTCATCAGCGACAGAGATAGATAAACTGTACATGTGGCAAGAGGTGCAAATAATAATTGTAGGAGAAGCCATTACTCACCGTGCTTGATGAAATATTCTTACTGCGGTTGTTTGATGAACTTGTGGAAAACTGCAGCGTGAGAGAGGAGAGGAGAGGAGAAAAGAAAACGCTAATGACAAGCTAACGAGTGCTAACGCTTTGCAGGTGTACTGCAGTCACGGAAGAGTGAAGGTCAAAGTTAATCTGATAAGATTGATCGGTAATATCAGAAATATGGTGTGAATTAAGTTATATTTTACAATTTAAAAAACAAACAAACAGACAGTGATAGTAAGAAAGATTATAGAGAAAAAAATATAAAATAAAAACAGCTACACGGAGCTATGATTAGCTACAGAAGGCCAACAGGAAGTAGAGAAAACACTGTCCACTGTTTAACTATCATTTTGCATTCCTAATGAATGTTGTTCAGTTGCTTTGATGCAATGTATTTTGTTTAAAGCGCTATATAAATAAAGGTGACTTGACTTGATATTTTAACATTTTTTAAACATTATCTGAAACGTGCTGCGATTTATATTCCAAAGCCACTCATATAATACAGAAACACTCAAGCAAGTGTAATGGAGGCCAATGAGTATGTGCTGTGCAGTTAATCCTGACAGCAGTCAAGTGGCTGCAGTCATTTAGCCTCCCATGCCAGAGGCTCACTCGGAGCAAGCATGAGGTGTGGCACCCAGGACTTCAGTAAATAATTAATGACACTCCATTATAAAGAGTTTGAACACTGAGTGTTCCCTGTGACTAGTGCTCCACAGAGCTGTCAATAATGAGCAGAGCTTGCGATGCATTGGTGTGCTGTGGATCGTTGTCTGTTAGGGTTGTTTGTGGCTAGAGAAGGTCAAATTGTCACTGTGACACAAGTGATGCCAATCTCAATGCACTAGTTTCTGTCCTACACATAATGTAAAAACATTTTAAAATCTAAAATTTTTAGCAACAGAGTAAATGGAAGCAGTGGCAGGTGAGTATGAAGTTCAGTGGAGAAGTTTGATGATATGGATGAATATGATAGAAAGTCTTTGTCTTACAGAAGATCATGGATGAAACAAATGGAGGGTTGATGACCGCACACACCTCAATGGTAAGTATACCATATCCACATGGAGACGTGGGAGGAGAAAGACGTTGAAGTGGAGAACACACTGGAGAATCTTGAGTAACGGAGAGAGTCCTATAGAGTCCTCTTTGTATGAACGAGACTGGAGTGTTGTGAGGTGTGTGCTTAATTATACCATTTGATGAGGGTGCAGATTAGGTGCAGGTGTGAGTGATAAGTACTTTGGTAATTGTGTGTGCTGTGATTGGGTGGTGAGTGAGCCTGACAGGTCTGTGAAAGGACACACCCCTCCACGGGTTTCCTCTCTTGGCCCAGGCTCTGTGGAAACTGAAGTGGGAGAGTGGTAATGCTTGAGCTGTGGCACATGGAAAGATGGGTGAATTCTGTGGTGAGAGGGAAGTTGGAGATGATAGGTGACATGATTTATCTGTTTTGTGATTGTGAAGGGGCCAATATATCTGGGACTTCCTGATATATTTTTTCCTCCTGGGCAGGCGCATCCTGATGACCACCAGTGGCGCCAGGGGTGTCTTGGGGGGTCTCAAGACCCTGCAAAAAAAACGCTCTGACCCCCCATTTGACCCCCCCCCATTCTCTTCCTGATTAAAAAGTATATATATCCGGGATAAAGATTTTTTTTTAAATTCTCTTCAAACTATGCAGAACAATAATAAATAAGTGTAGAAGTAACGTTAGCGTGCTTTTTGAGGGAGAAGTTTTTAGGTCCCCTCGAAAATGAGATGAGATCAAGGGGTTTTCCTCTTCACAATAAATTTGACAAGTTTCACAGGCATCGAAGGGTTTGGTCTTTTTTATGTTATTTGAGTAAACTTTTATTATATTACAGTACTTATTTATTTTTTAACACATTGAGTGTCACAACACTGGTAAGGCTTATTCAGATTTTCTCATTCTCTGAATTATCATTATAAAAATAAAAACAATTCAGAAATTAATTATATAATTATATTTTAAATGTGACGCAAATATATATTTTTTCTACAATAGCAACAGAGTTTACAACAGCAAGACCACTTTAGCCTGTAAAATCAATAATATCTCTCTGTAAATAAATGTAAAAATATCAATGTCAATAAAAAATGCATAATATACCTGACATCAAAGTGAAGTGTGAAGGATATGAATAACAAATGTAGCCTGTCATTTGTTTACATTGCAAAGGTGTTCAATTTTAGACAAGAACAGTAATAACAATATTAATCACTAAATTCCAATGTATCAGTTTTTTTTATGTTTTGCATCAATATTTAAGGTGGACTTATTGATTAGGCGCAAGAGTAGTAGTGATGGTTAAAATAATAGATTAATGCTGAAATAGTAAATTGAGCCTTGTTCCTATATAGACAGAAAGTGGAAAGTAATAGATCAAATGAGTAGATGGAGATAGAGGAAGAAAAAGAGGGAAATGCAGAGACACAAGTGACAGAAAGAGAGCAGGGAACAGCAAGCCAGGAGACAGAGAATGGCGAGAAAGAGGAAAATGTAGAGCCACAAGTGTTTTCTATAGTTTTTACTATAACCGCTGTTCTTAATTATTCTGTAGTACAGAAAAGAAAAAGCCATCAGGTTGACACAATTTAAGACATTTCAGTTTCTTATCCCAGAACTATTATTATTTTAAACTTAAAATTGTATTCTCTATTGTTTCTTTTTCAAAACTGCATCAGAGCATTTGCTGCTGTATCAATACATAACCATCCATATCGATACACAAATCAGCAAGGAATGCATCACAATATATTGCTGTATTGATATTTTAAACAATGCCATTTAAAGCCTTGTTCCATGTGCCCCTTTAATACTTTGAGCACCTGCCCCTCCAAAGGTCTCTACACGGCCCTGTTCAGAGGGAGTTTCAGCCACGTTAAAAAAGTTAACGGCTTAAGTCATTTGTGGATTAATGCTTATTGGAGACGCAAACCATTTCAAACAATTCAGTTCGATTTGGTGAACTGGTTCAAGAAGATCTGATTACATAGAATGATTCGTTCGTGAACCGGTTATCACTTCAGTGTTTTGAAATCTCACACAACAGACACTGAAGAGAAGACAATGCTGAATAAAGTCATAGTTTTTGCTATTTTTGGACCAAAATGTATTTTCAATGCAGTAATATTCAGTTATTAGCCGTGCCCAATGTATTTTTTGTTGGTTTCCACATGTACAGTACATACATACAGAGAATCAAAATTGTGTTACTCTCAGACCCCCGGTGCCTCAGATAACATTGACATTAAAGCCTAAAAATCTAGATCAAATATAAAATGTAGATACAACTATACAATAAGGGAATGTAAAAAATAATAATACATATAATAAAATAAAAAATAAAGTTAAATAAAGCAGCGCAAGGCAAATGGCAGATAGAGTGCAAATGAATGAAGTGAACAACAGTGCAGATAAATTTTTAGCAAAAACAAAAGCTTATTAAGTCTGATTTAAGTGACTAAGGGCTCAAGTGCAGTTATTTTATTTAACTGACTAATGAGGTAGTGGAATGACGTCAGTTCCATGCTGAATGAGGTAGTGAGCAGACCAATGCTGCACAAAGTGACTGTTGCATGTGCACTGAAGAAGCTGTGTGATGGGTGGGTGGGATCACCTGCGATGCAGAGGGCTTTGCGAGTGAGACGGGTTCCGTAAATGTGCTGGAGGGAGGGGAGAGAGACACCAATGATCTTCTCAGCTGCTCTCAATATGCGTTGGAGAGTCTTTCGGCAGGACACGTTGCAGGCGCCATACCAAACAGTGATCCAGCTCGACAGGATGCTCTCGATGGTGCCTCTGTAGAAGGTGTACATGATGGGGGACGGGGCTCTGGCTCTCCTCAGTTTGCGGAGGAAGTAGAGATGCTGTTGTGATTTCTTGGCCAGTGCTGCGGTGATTTCAGTCTTGAGTCTTGTCATTAAACATGAGTTTCCATTGCAGTGGGAAGTCCCCTGAGAGGAAGCATATGACAGAATTTAGAAAATTGAACAACAATTACTAGAATGCATGTGTTACTTTAAGAAGCAGGCAGCTCTGTGAATCCACTCCTAGGTGTGACCATGGCTGGTTGATAACGGGTAGAGGAAGGAGCTTGCCAGATGGTACATGGCAAGGGCTCTTCAAGATGCCACATTTGGGACAGCCTTGAACAAACCTCCTCACATCTCTGGCCACCAGAAGCAGTCTTTTAGCAGTGAGAGGGTGTTATTTCCCCCTGGTTGGCCAGTGCCTAGAAAAGACTAAGCTGAGTGAATCAAGGGAGCACGCTGTGCTCTGGTGACATACTGTAATGCAGGTGAACAGACCGGTGGAGTGGTGGTGGAGGCATTGGAGGATGTAACTGGATTGGTGGACCACTGAATGGGACATACAATGAGTTCTTTAGGATTGATGGGTTCAGACTCCTCACTGACCTCTTCTGGAATATGGAGGTGAGAGAGAGCATCAGCCTTCACATTTCTGGGACCTGGATGATAGGAGATGGTAAAGTTGAAGCATGTAGTGCAATATGAATTAGTGTATGTAAGTGTATAAGTTAGAAAAAAATTAAATAAGATAAAGTATTAGATTTACAGAGGCAAAATATACATCTAGGTAATATGAAAGAGTAATATTGTCACAATGATCGAGTCTCGAGATCCAAGTGCGAGGGCAAAAATGGTTTATTTTGCATATCTCAGTATAGCAAGCAATGAGAAACATAGGAAGAAAATGGCATAACTCCAGATTAATCTTGTCCAGGCCGCTCATACTGCAGTGACTCTAACCCAGCGCAATTCAATGATGAACTGCCTTTAACTATGATTTTGCATTATTGACACACTGTTTTCCTAATGAATGTTGTTAAGAAGGTAATTTAGGCAGAGGAATGCAATGAGTTGCCTTCGAGAACCGATCCACCACGGTCAAAACCACCATGTTTCCCTGCGAGGGAGGGAGACCCGAAACAAAATCTAGTGAAATGTGGGACCAGGGTCTCGAAGGAACTAACATCGGCTGAAGGAGTCCAGCAGGGGGTCAAGTCAAGTCAAGTCCCCTTTATTTATATAGCGCTTTAAACAAAATACATTGCATCAAAGCAACTGAACAAAATTCATTAGGAAAATTGTGTCAATAATTCAAAATGATAGTTAAAGGCAGTTCATCATTGAATTCAGTGATGTCATCTCTATTCAGTTTAAATAATGTCTGTGTATTTGAAATCAAGTCAACGATATCGCTGAAGATGTCCACCAAAACCATTGTTTAACAAGAAACTTGGTACGATTAACCCCAGGATGGCAAGCTATTTTGGAATAATGACCCCATTGGATAACTTTGGACCTTAAAGCCTGTGGCATGAACAACCAACCCGGTGGGCATCCGGGTGGGGGCGTTACCCCTTGAGAGACTGTGCGAACCTTCGACTCGATCTCCCATGTGACTGCAGAAATAAACACTTTCTGCGGTACAATGGGTATGGAAAAAGACGGGTGATCCGAAACATCAAAAATACAGGATAATGCGTCTGGTTTGATATTCTTAGAACCTGGACAATATGGAATAGAAAAATCAAAACGACCGAAAAAAAGAGCCTGCCTAGAGTTTAATCTTTTAGCGGACTTGATGTATTCAAGATTTTTGTGATTGGTCCCAACAACAAAATGAACCACCGAACCTTCCAACCAATGACGCCACTCTTCCAAAGCAAGCTTGACTGCCAACAGCTCTCTGTTACCAATGTCATAATTACGCTCGGTGGGGGACAAACAGTGAGAAAAATATGCACAAGGATGCACCTTACTGTCCATGAGGGAATGATGGGATACAACCCCGCCAACCCACACCTATGATACGTCAACTTCCACCATGAACTGACAAGAAGGATCGGGGGCAATAAGGATGGGAGCTGAAATTAAACAGCTTTTGAGCTTTGAAAATGCAGCTTCTGCTGCACTAGACCACCTGAAAGAAGTCTTGATGGAGGTTAAGGAAGTCAAAGGAGTGGCTAGCTGGCTGAAATTGCGAATAAACCACCGGTAGAAATTGGCAAAGCCCAGAAACCTCTGCAGGGCCTTACGATACTCTGCGGTTGGCCAATTCACCACAGCCTGGATCTTGTCGGAATCCATGCGCAACCCCTTGCCCAAGACGATGTATCCTAAAAAAGGAACAGACTGTGCATGGAAACGCATTTCTCCGCCTTGACAAAAAGCCCATTCTCTAACAGCCTCTGAAGCACTCGCCTTACATGTTGAACATGTTCCTGGAGAGAATGATAAAATATCAGTATGTCATCCAGGTAGACATAAATGAACTGATCTACCATATCTCTCAACACATTGTTGACGAGTGCTTGGAATATCGCGGGGGATATTACAAAGGCCAAAAGGAAGAACAAGATATTCAAAGTGCCCCCTGGGGGTATTAAAAGCGGTCTTCCATTCATCCCCCTCTCTTATGCAAACCAAATGATAAGCATTATGGAGATCCAATTGCGTGAAAAATGACACCCCCTGCAGGCGCTTGAAAGCTGATGACATCAATGGTAAAGGATAAGTATTCTTCACCGTGATGTCACTCAGCACTTGAAAGTCAATACAGGGATGAAGAGAACAGTCTTTCTTTTTTACGAAAAAAATTCCTGTACCCGCTGGAGAGGAAGAGGGGCGGATGATCTTGGCTGCAAGAGAATCGGAAATATACTTCTCCATGACCTCCCTCTCCAGATTGGAAAGCGAATATAATTTGCCTTGAGGCGGAGACGTACATGACAATAATTCTGTAGCACAATCATAGGGACGATGCAGAGGTAGAGAAGCAGCCTGAGACTTACTGAACACTCTCAGGGTACTCACGTGGCACGTTAGACAGGTTGGTGTAATCATCCTGAAACACAGAACAAGACACAGGAGTACATGCAGACAACAGACATTAAGCATGACAATATTCACTATAGGAAAAGACAGTATTTTTTCCCCAGTTTAAGTAGGGATTATGAAGCACCAGCCAGGGATGCCCCAAAACAAAAAGGGCAGCAGGAGTGTCAGTAAGGAGAAAGTCAATGTTCATAGAGTGTTTTCCAGAGAGGATGAGTTTTAATGAGACTGTGGAATGCGTGACGGAGGGTAACAGCTTATCATTAAGTGCCACCACGGAGATGGGCTGAGAGAGCTCCACCATAGGTATTTTGAGTCTTCTTGCAACATTAATGTCTAGAAAATTACCCTCCGCCCCCGAAACCACCAAAGCCTGACAGTCAAAAGTTAGTGAATGTAATATCAGCCTTACTGGTAGTAGGCCCTAAAGAGAGAGTATAGTATGGCAGAGTATTTGTACACAGTGTCAGATAAGAAACTGAGAAACATGTTGACCAGATACAGACTCAGCGGAAACAAGCTAATGATAGAGACATAAAACAAACATTGGTAACAAGACAGACAACCCACAAAAGATCAAATGAGACAACAGTTCTACTAACCATGACAGAATGTATATGTATTTGAAGCATTCTGTTAGGAAGTGCAGTTCTGTTTCTATCTGATTCAGATCACAGTGTGAATACAATCTCTATTCCGGTGGCAGCCATGTTTTTCTGTGTCTGCCCATCTCTATCATAAGCTTGTTTCCGCTGAGTCTGTATCTGGACAGATACTCTGCCATACTATACTCTCTTTTTAGGGCTGAATAGCATTGCATTTTACTCTGTTGTTGTATTTGGGTTTGCCAGTGAGTGATGTAGTTCTGTTTGATTTGTGCAGTAATCTGATTGATTCTGATGTGATTCAGAGCATCAGTAGATGTTAGTGAAGCATCAGGATTGAAGCTCTGTATCAGCTGAGGGAGGGGCTAGCTTTATTTAGTCATCTCTTGGTAATGCAGGGCTTAATAATGATATGATTGGAGTGTAACCGCTTTAACTCTGTTACGTTATTTTTCCACACCATTGGGGGCGCTGATAATCTTTATAGATGAGTATTTAGCCAGGTACTATACCTGAAGAAGTAGGCTTCTTGTTTGATGACTGATGTAACTGATGTTTTCTTGTTTTCTACCTTGTTTATTTTTTTGTATAATGTAAACGTTTGAGATTTTGGGTTGGTGAATATAAATAAGCATAAAAGCTTGGGTCTGATTTTTCAGAAATATGTCTGGGTAATCCAAAGCAAACTAGTCTTTTTTATCTTTACCTAAGTTAATATCAAGCTTTGCCATCTCTACTCTGATATATAACTTAAGTGCAAAAAGGGAAAGGGTTTTAGGGGGTAACTGAGTTTCAGATGTTTCCAGAATTTTATTGCTCTTTTTTGTGTCTTTATGATTGGAGGATATTTCCCTAATTTTGCCCTGCCTCCATTATTTGTTATGTGCCAGTTTACATATTTTATATTTTTACAGAGTTCAGCATGCAGGGTCTCAATTGGATGTTTTTCCCATTTGATGAAATCTTGATTTGGATTTGTCAGTGGACCCCACACCTCACTGCCATAGAGGGCAACAGGCTCAATTACTGATTCTAGCATTTTCAGCCAAATTGTAAGAGGGATTTCTATAGCACATTGCCGTTTTATGGCATAAAAGTCCATGCGTGATTTATCTCTCAGTTTGTTCAGAGCATGATTAAAGCTTCCTGTTGATGTGATTTTAAAACCCAGGTAGTTGTAGTTGGATGTGTGTTGTATCTGGTTAATGCATAATGTAAATGTGTGTTGTGTTTCCTGGGATCTGAATCTTTTCAGAAAGATCATGATTTTGGTTTTATTCAGGTTGACTGTCAGGGCCCAGGTCTGGCAGGTCCAGGTTCTGCTGTAATTCATGATGAGTGGGAGACAGCAGAACGAGATTGTCTGCATACAGCAGGCATTTAATCTGTGAGTTGTGTAGGGTGAGGCCAGGGGCTGCAGATTGCTCCTGACTGCTCACCAGTTCATTGATGTAAAAACTGTCTTCCACTCTTTCCCTTTACAAATCTGAATGAGGTTGTAAGTGTTACGGAGGTCCAACTTGGTAAAGACAGTGGCTCCACAGAGATGTCATAGTGCCGTTGGAATGAGGGGAAGTGGATTACTGAACTTTACAGTTATTTTGTTGAATGCCCAGTAATCTATACAAGGCTGCAAGCGTCCATCCTTTTTGGCTACAAAGAAGAAACTCGAAGCAGAAGGGGACATTGATGGGCAAATGTAGCCATGTTGTAAAGCCTCCTCAGTGTAGCCATGTTGTAAGGCTTTATGTTCAGGAAATGAGAGTGGGTAAATCTTCCCATGGGGCACTGGCTAACCTGGAATCAGATAAAGTGCACAGTCCTATGAATCCTCCAGAACCAAGAGATGGAGAGTTTCCATATGCAGCAAGCCAATATGTAAATGGAAGAGACCAGCGATAAATCAGGCGTGTCTTTGGTTAAGTGGTTTTCCAGACACCGACTGGACCTGGTAGATGGTCTTGGTGGCCATAGTTGGGAGGTAGGCTGCATGAGCTGTAGGTAGAGGCTCCGTGGATTAAATTCCAGGCTGAACATGAATAGAGGAGGGCACGTACTGGAATGGAGATTTCGGAGGCAGTAAGCATAAAAATAGTGATGAGTGGCTCCGTATTAACAACAGATGGTCTAAAAACACTCCGCATGAGCTGTGGAGAGTGAATTGGGAATGGAGTGATAACATTCCCAACAGCACCACAGTACAAACACAAGCCCTGGATCAGTCGCCTCTGCTGCTCAGCATAAGTCGTGTAGTGTACATTTGCATAGGCTCAGGGCATGGTTCTGGACTGCTGATTGTCTCTGGCTTGTGAAGTAATGGAGTGATTGGTTGACTCTGCTGTTCTTCAAAACACGACTGCGTACGACTGGCTTATCTGATGGAAAGTTGGATGAATCATTCCAAGCCGATGGAATCGTCATATGCAGTGAGATGCAGCCGTACTTTGGGTTCTAAATCCCTGGCGATAGGTGGTGAGGAGCGAGCACTTATTCCATCCCCTGGCAGCAGCAAGAGTCCTGAACTGGAGAGCATATTCATTAACAGACATAGAACCTTGACAACGATGGTATAATTAATCACTCATAGAACAATCACCCGCTGGTCTCCTGAAAACTTCCCAGAAGTGACTGGTGAAATTAAGTGATCTTATTACGCTACCAGCTTGTGACCAGATGGTTTTGGCCCATTGGAGCGCTCCTCCTGTCAGCAAAGGTGTGATGAAAGCAATCTTCGCTCTGTCCATTGTGTAAACATGTGGCTTCATCTCCAGGGCAAACGAGAACTGCAGAAGGAATCTGTTGCACTCCTCTGGCACACCAGAGGAAAGCACTGGTTTTGGCATGAGACCGGCGACAACTGTCGGTGAAGAAGCAACATTGGAGTTATGGAAGAGACCAGAGTTGTTGTTGTTGTGAGAATTCACCAGCGGGAATCCACAATCTCCTGGAATGGATTGGGTGTACTCCTGTTGCTAAATTCTTGTTTGTTGTTTCAGTCTTCTGTAATGGAAGGAGACGCACAGAGGAATATGATGAAACAGAAGGGTTTATTATCAGCAACAGGGTAAATGGAAGCAGTGCCAGGTGAGTATGAAGTTCAATGGAGAAGTTTGATGATATTATATAACAATATATAAGTCTTTGTCTTACAGGAGATCGAGGATGAAACGGATGGAGGATGGATGAAAGCACACACCTCAGACACAATGGTAAGTATAATATTCACACAGAGACTTTAGGAGAAGACAGATGTTGGATTGGACTACACACTGGAGAATCTGAAGTAACATAGAGTCCTCTTCAAATGAACAAGACCAGACACTGGAGTGTTGTGAGGTGTGTGCTTAACCCTAAAATAGGCTGTTTTCACTAATTTAGTTTTTTATGACTATAAAATTATAACACAGTGTGTTATCTTCAAGTGCAAGGTGTCATTTATTTCAGAAAATTATTGGCTTTCAGTAAATTACAGTTATTGTATATTATTGTGTGTGGTGAGTTAGTAAATAGAATTTAAATAGTCCTAAAAATTAAAAACAGGAAGAATTTGTACTGCTTTTTATTTAGAAAACTCACAAACGAAAGAATCTAATGTTTCAGTCTAGAAAAAGGAACTATAATACAAATCTACAAATCATTTTGGGACACTGGATTGCACAGTCCATTTGATGAGGGTGCAGATGAGGTGCAGGAGTGAGTGATTAGTACTCTTGTGATGGCGTGTGCTGTGACTGAGAACTGTGAATATTTTCAGTTGCCCTTTCTTTCTTTCTTTCTCTCTTTCTTTCTTTCTTTCTTTCTTTCTTTCTTTCTTTCTTTCTTTCTTTTTATTTTTTTAGAACATTCAAAACAGTGTGAAAGCAGAAATCAAGCAGAACATCCACGAGCAACACAAAATTGTTTTGTGAATGACTTGACTGAGTAAATTCATAATTCAATGACTCAAAGCCAGTCACTTGTCGCCACCTACTGGTGTAATGATGTGACATCCAGAAAGAGTCACTGTAAAATTCCCACTACTGACACACAAACTCTCAGGGTGTACTCACACTAGGCACGGTTGCCATGAACCGGGCCCAAGTACGATTGTCCCCCCTCCCCACTCCCCCTCTGGCCTGCACTCACATATAGGGTTTCAGCATTCGTGCCGGAGCACGCTTACGTCATTATGGTCCGACGGTTTCGCAATAAACAGGAAAAGCGGCGCTCTATGAACACAATGGAGTGCATCGCTCTGTTTTCTTTGTGGATAATTTTGTGTTGTTTGGTCCACAGCATGTTGTTAAACAGATGTGTCGCCTTAGTGGCGCGAACATTTTCACGTAATCGTGCTGCTCCTATGAGGATGTTTGCAAGATACCAGCTGAAGTGCAGCAAGGACTTTGCAGTTTTTAGTTTTTTTTATGCGTTTTGCACCTCTGCCGTAGACCAAAGCGACCCTTTGCCTGCCATGTTGGTTTTGGAGCGTCGCAAAACCGTGATGCAAAGCGTCCTTTTCCGTGCCCTGGCACGGTTAGCGCTCACACTGCATGCGAACCGCGCCCGAGTCCAACTGAACCGTGCCCTGGCCCACCTCTTCCAAGCGGGCCAGGGCCGGCCAATCGAGCCGCGCCCGGGCACGATTCGGAGCACTCACACTAGTCAAACGAACCGCGCTTTGGTGGTCAAACGCACTCGGGCACGGTTCAAACTGGCAGTGTGAGTACACCCTCAGTCTGTCTTGACCAAAGAAAGACAAGTGTAACAACAAAAATAGTGAAAATTCTGAGTAGTTTTATCAGATCTCTTAAAATTGCACTCATATCAAAACTGATAATCCTAACTGTTGTATAAATAAGTTCAGAAAACAGTTTAAGCTTTACAACCTGCTACAAACTGCTGTGCATATAAAACTAAACAGCAAATGTACTATACTGAGTTTAACTGATAAATTATGCACTGATGTTAAGATGTAATATCAAACTGCAAAGATAATTTTAAGAATCTCGTTCTCCCCTGGTTCTGAGAAGTGCTGTGGTAGCAGTTGTCAGGTAGAATCCAGCTCTGTTCTGGGAGAATGGTTTGAAATGCATACATAATAACACCAGTGGCAGCGGACTCCAGTTTTTAAAAGAGCAATTATTATATTCAGAAATTGTTTAAATGCTTCTCCTTCTCTCTGATAAAACAATGTGTTTTTCTCATTGCCAGCATTTAGATCATCTGAAACTAAAATTGTGATTAAAGTGTTTTGATGTAACAAGAAAGCGCTGTCAAGGGACTGCCAAAACAAATGAGATTCTTTTTCCCAACATAATCTTAAACTACTGAGTAAATTATCCTCTAGTATACATTAATTAAATTCATAACTACTTCAGCTGAACTCAAAGTCCTGTTTTTAGTTTAATGCACAACTGTTGTTTTAAAATATCATGTGCCAACAAGCTGTGCTGATCTTTCTGTTGAGGCATACATTTAAACAGCTGTGTTATTCTAATTTATTGTGGTGTAAATTAGAGCCAAAGAGCTCTTCAGCAGCAAGATGTGAAGGATATTAGATGTCATGGTTAATGCTTAGTCTAAATATTTAGTAATGTAAAGACTGTCTTGTTTTTAGAACCAATGAAGCAGGTGCTTAATGGCCTTTTTAAGTTATTTTATCTGGCACAGATTACACTACGGTGTTTTCTGCATCTTTATAGCTTGGCTATCTCAAAAGGTCTGTATAATTAATGTGTTTTTTATGCTTAGATGTAGACTGTAGCTTTACCACATACAAACTCACACAACTGTAGCTTGTTTATATGTAGACATACTTAATGACTGACCCATTTTAGTGAAAGTAAAAAAAGTGAAAGTCATGGCATTTTCCAAGTATAGTAACCCATACCCAGAATTAGTGCTCTGCATTTAAATTAAAAGTTTAAATTATTTATTTATGTGTTTTTCTGCACACACACAGCAGTAAGTAGTGAACAGTGAACCCCCAGAGCAGTGGGAAGCTATACAGTGGGTACGGAAAGTATTCAGACCCCTTAAATGTTTCACTCTTTGTTATATTGCAGCCATTTGCTAAAATCATTTAAGTTATTTTTTTTTCCTCGTTAATGTACAGAGAGCACCTCATATTGACAGAAAAACACAGAATTGTTGAAATTTTTGCACATTTATTAAAAAAGAAAAACTGAAATATCACATGGTCCTAAGTATTCAGACCCTTTGCTGTGACACTCAGATATTTAACTCAGGTGCTGTCCATTTCTTCTGACCATCCTTGAGATGGATCTACACCTTCATTTGAGTCCAGCTGTGTTTGATTATACTGATTGGACTTGATTAGGAAAGCCACACACCTGTCTATATAAAACCTTACAGCTCACAGTCCATGTCAGAGCAAATGAGAATCATGAGGTCAAAGGAACTGCCTGAAGAGCTGAGAGACAGAATTGTGGCAAGGCACAGATCTGCCCAAGGTTACAAAAACTTCTGCTGCACTTAAGGTTACTAAGAGCACAGTGGCCTCAATAATCCTTAAATGGAAGACGTTTGGGAAGAACAGAACCCTTCCTAGAGCTGGCCATCCTGCCAAACTGAGATATTGGGGGAGAAGAGCCTTGGTTAGAGAGGTAAAGAAGAACCCAAAGATCACTGTGGCTGAGCTCCAGAGATGCAGTCGGGAGGCGGGAGACAGTTGTAGAAAGTAAACCATCACTGCAGCCCTCCACCAGTCAGGGCTTTATGGCAGAGTGACCCGACGGAAGCCTCTCCTTATTGCAAGACACATGAAAGACCCCATGGAGTTTGCTACAAAACACCTCAAGGATTCTCTGGTCTGATGAGACCAAGATAGAACTTTTTGGCCTTAATTCTAAGCGGTATGTGTGGAGAAAACCAGGCACTGCTCATCACCAATATCAATCAATCAATCACCTTTATTTATATAGCGCTTTAAACAAAATACATTGTGTCAAAGCACTGATCAACATTCATTAGGAAAACAGTGTCTCAATAATGCAAAATGATAGTTAGGCAGTTCATCATTGAATTCAGTGATGTCATCTCTGTTCAGTTTAAATAGTGTCTGTGCATTTATTTGCAATCAAGTCAATGATATCGCTGTAGATGAAGTGACCCCAACTAAGCATCCAGAGGCGACAGCGGCAAGGAACCGAAACTCCATCGGTGACAGAATGGAGAAAAAAACCTTGGGAGAAACCAGGCTCAGTTGGGCGCCAGTTCTCCTCTGACCAGACGAAACCAGTAGTTCAATTCCAGGCTGCAGCAAAGTCAGATTGTGCAGAAGAATCATCTGTTTCCTGTGGTCTTATCCTGGTGCTCCTCTGAGACAAGGTCTTTACAGGGGATCTGTATCTGGGCTCTAGTTGTCCTGGTCTCCGCTGTCTTTCAGGGCAGTAGAGGTCCTTTCTAGGTGCTGATCCACCATCTGGTCTGGATACGTACTGGATCCGGGTGACTGCAGTGACCCTCTGATCTGGACACAGACTGGATCTGGTGGCCACGGTGACCTCGGAACAAGAGAGAAACAGACAAATATTACTGTAGATGCCATTCTTCTAATGATTTAGCAAGTACAAAGGGGGTTATGTGAAGTGTTCCCGGTTCCGGTTTACCTAATTAATGCAGCCTAAAAATCCTTTAATTGATTTGGATATTAAAAGCATATTAGTATGTTATGTGTAAACCAGGTTAAAGAGATGGGTCTTTAATCTAGATTTAAACTGCAAGAGTGTGTCTGCCTCCCGAACAATGTTAGGTAGGTTATTCCAGAGTTTAGGCGCCAAATAGGAAAAGGATCTGCCGCCCGCAGTTGATTTTGATATTCTAGGTATTATCAAATTACCTGAGTTTTGAGAACGTAGCGGACGTAGAGGAGTATAATGTAAAAGGAGTTCATTCAAATACTGAGGTGCTAAACCATTCAGGGCTTTATAAGTAATAAGCAATATTTTAATCTATACGATGTTTGATAGGGAGCCAGTGCAGCGATGACAGGACCGGGCTAATATGGTAATACTTCCTGGTTTTAGTAAGAACTCTTGCTGCTGCATTTTGGACTAGCTGTAGTTTGTTTACTAAGCGTGCAGAACAACCACCCAATAAAGCATTACAATAATCTAACCTTGAAGTCATAAATGCATGGATTAACATTTCTGCATTTGACATTGAGAGCATAGGCCTCAATGTCAAATTTAGATATATTTTTGAGATGGAAAAATGCAGTTAAACAAATGCTAGAAGTGTGGTTTTCTAAGGAAAGATTGCAATCAAGTAGCACATCTAGGTTCCTAACTGATGACGAAGAATTGACAGAGCAACCATCAAGTCTTAGACAGTGTTCTAGGTTATTACATGCAGAGTTTTTAGGTCCTATAATTAACACCTCTGTTTTTTCTGAATTTGAAATAAATACCTGGGGTTATGTTTGTTTTCTTCTAAAAGAGAAGAAAAGTAATCAGATCTAGCAGTTTTTAATGCTTTTCTGTAGGATAGGTTACTTTCCCGCCAAGCAATACGAAATACCTCTAGTTTTGTTTTCCTCCAGCTGCACTCCATTTTTCGGGCTGCTCTTTTTAGGGTGCGAGTATGCTCATTATACCATGGTGTCAAACTGTTTTCCTTAACCTTCCTTAAGCGTAAAGGAGCAACTGTATTTAAAGTTGCACTGATCAACATTCATTAGGAAAACAGTGTCTCAATAATGCAAAATGATAGTTAGGCAGTTCATCATTGAATTCAGTGATGTCATCTCTGTTCAGTTTAAATAGTGTCTGTGCATTTATTTGCAATCAAGTCAATGATATCGCTGTAGATGAAGTGACCCCAACTAAGCATCCAGAGGCGACAGCGGCAAGGAACCGAAACTCCATCGGTGACAGAATGGAGAAAAAAACCATATCTACAGCGATATCGTTGACTTGATTGCAAATTAAAACAGACACTATTTCAACTGAACAGAGATGACATCAATGAATTCAATGATGAACTGCCTTTATCTATCATTTTGCATTATTGAGACACTGTTTTCCAAATGAATGTTGTTCAGTGCTTTGGCGCAATGTATTTTGTTTAAAGCACTATATAAATAAAGGTGATTGATTGATTGATTAAAGTGCTAGAAAAGAGAGAGTCCATAGTTTCTGTTACATCATCAAGTTGTTCTGAGGTTTTGGATATGCTAAGGAATTTGGATACATCAGGAAGATAACTTAAAAAGCAGTCTTTTGTGGTAGAAGTGATGGTTCTTCGATACTTGTAAAAAGAAGTAGAATAAAAAAAATTGGCTATATGAAGTCCCAACAGTGAAGCATGGTGGTTGATCTAGAAAGGAGGAATAGCAGAGGATCCCCAAATCCAGGTGTGAAAAACTTGTTGCATCTTTCCAAAAAAGACTCATGGCTGCATTAGATCAAAAAGGTGCTGAGGTACTGAGCAAAGGATCTGAATTCTTAGCGCCATGTGATATTTCAGTTTTTATCTTTTAATAAATATGCAAAAATGTCAACTGTGTGTACATTAATGGAGAAAAATGAACTTAAATGGCTGCAATATAACAAAGAGTGAAAAATGTAAGGGGGTGTGAATACTTTCCGTACCCACTGTATATCCAGCGCCCGGGTAGCAACTGAGGGTTCAGTGTCTTATTTACTTCAGTCATGTGTATTGAGGGTGGAATAGAGTGCTGTTCATTCATGGATTTATCGGTCTTCTACATTTTTTTTTCTGAGAGTGTAGCATGTTTTTACTGTACATGAAATGGTGCACTTTGAAAGGATTTATGCACTTAACATACCAGCATAATCAAATATTTAGTAGAAAAATGAGACAAGAAAGGTAAGTGGCTTTTTCTCAGGCGTGGCTCATCAGAGAACCAAGAGAGTTCACCTGCCACCAACCCTTAGGCCCACTTGTTGTTGAATCATTATGTGACTAAGAAAAAAGCCAGTTATTTGAACTCGGATGGTGTAACATTTAACTTTAATTATAACAAATTAATGCATTGTGCCCTTTATTTTATTTATAGTAATGTATCTTTTTCTTCTTCATATTTTTATTTTATTGCTTTCCCAATGGGCACTAGTTTTTCTCTCTTAATCGATTAGATATTTGTACAGCATCGGAATAAATCTTCCACTTTCTCTCCTCTTGTTCTCAATCTCTTCGGTGTTCTGTAGTTTTTCACTGTGTGTGTATCTGTCCACATCTATCCTCTTTGTCTTCATTCTCTTTTTCTATCTGTTTTTCTCTTTTTTTCCCCACACACTCATGTCTCCCCTTCACTCCTTATTTCTCTAGCCACCATTCTCACCTCTGACATGAAGAAAGCTCAGTTTATCATCACAATGATTGATGTATCTGCCTGTAAATTGGTTTTAAAAACACATTTGATTCATGACTGCGTGTAAAGAGGATTAAACGTGTGATTCTTGCCTCTTTTAAATTAACTCTCTTTCTTCCACCACTCTCTGCCTTCTCCCGTGCTCATCCTTTAAGTGGTATACTCTTGTGTCATCTATAGGAAGGACCACAGAAACACTGCAGGATTTTTAAAGAGATGCAAATTCACGCTCTGTCAGGCAAACACGCTCACAATAGATAAACATCCTCCTCTCCCCTCTCACACAATTACTGTTGCTTGTAAACATTTGTTCATGAACACTATTGACCATAATATAAAGGGATTGCTGTATTAATATAAAATAATATATGAATATTAAAGAAATATATTCAGAGAAAGTGTTTCCTTTAGGGTAATGTGCAGAATTTTAACTCTGTCATACATCTATCGACGGATTCGTCTTCCAAGCCACATTCATTAAAAATAGACAACAAGCCGCCTCCCCTACCTGATGTATGAGGGCAGTTAAAGGACTTACATCCGGGTGGAAGAAGTTCAGAAAATGTCAACCACTATCTTCATGACTGCACTATTACAATGAACAAATTGTTAGGATAGAAGTAGGCTCCTTCTGTTTACAGCTCACAATATACTCATACATCTGATTTTGTGCTTACACTTACGGCTTGGTGGTCAAGAAAGAAAAATAATTTAATTATAAATAAATTAGTTAAATAAAAGCAAATCTAATTAAGTAGTATTATAGGCAGAGCTCAGCTGACCATGTGTGTGTGTGTACATGCATAATATTCTCCGAATCCATAAGCAACCTGCTCAGATAAGAGGGCTTTCAGTTTGAAATATTTACAGAGTGATAAAATATTTAAATAGTGTGGCGTGATAGGGATTCGTATTCTCAGTTGAGTGGGATCTGTCCTGGATTGTGTGCCTGTGTTGGGGATTTTAAGCACTTTAAATATTAATTATGATTCAGACCAAAAATATGAACTCAGACATGATGTGTAGTTAATTGGTGGGAATGTAACTGGTAACAAATAAAGCTGTTGTTCTGGTGTTCGATTAAAAACATAAAGATTGTAATCTCATTTTAAATTGGGGAATTTATAATATGAATGTGAAATATGAAAATATTAAAATCTGATTAGCTGCTTTGTATGTTATGTTAAGGGATAAGTTTTTGTTCATGAATTGAAAAGTACATTAACCTGAATTTTATGCACAAAATCAGTTTTGGGATTACAATTTTCTGCATGAAATTAACTGCTGACCAGTCAATTTCCCATTATGAAATACAACTGGCTGTTGTTTTTCTGGCTATGAAATGCATAAAAAAATAATAATAATAATAATAAAAAAATACATATATATAAATATATATAAATTATATATATATATATATATATATATATAAATTAAAAAATTTAATTAAAAAAAATTATATTTCATATATATATTTAGTAATAAAATACTGCTTTTGGTGTCACATAATTCATTTAGTTAACAAAATGTTTAAGGTTAAACAGTGCACCATGATAATAACATTCTTGCATATGACAAGACCTTTTATTTATTTATTTATTTTTTAGGAAAGATATGCTTTTATTCTGTTTCCATTTTCATAGCTTAAACTCTTTTTTTAAGAAAATTGTTCAATTTTTGGGAATCATCACAGATGCAGAGTGAATATTATGAATATGTATACATATAATATCTGAATATGAATATGTATATCACAACCAGAGCATTCTATATAAAATTTATTATAAGTACCAAATTGTTACTAGGAATTTCATAGTGATGAACCGGTAAGCCGGTCCAGATGACCAAGATCTTCTTTGCAGCTGGTGTTTCCATTGTGAGGGTCTTTTGACGTCACTTTGCTAACTGGCAGGGGTTCTTTTGTTGCCATGGTGAGATTCTGTTACCCCAGTCACAGTGGGTGTTAGTACGACAGGACCTTAACGAGGCACGCAAGCAAAGGTTCTTCTCTCCAAGAGACACCACTAATTATATCTATTATTGTAGTTACAACAGAGAAAACGTCAAAAGGTAACATTAAAGGAATGTTAATAAAAAATACAAATACAAATTCTGCTAATTATTATTTAATTAATATTATTTTTGTGCTGTCTCACCTGGATATAGATTTGCTTGCAATTTTTCAACAACAAAAAATTTGAATGTTTAAATTTGTTGTCTTATTACATAAAATCTTATAACTTCAGATTTTTTTATTACAATTGTTTCCAGGGAGTTTGCTGAATATTCGTGCAGAATATTAAATGTGAACACACAACACCACAATAAGTCTATCATGTTATGATGCACTGATATCAAGTAATAACAATGTGTGAACATTTGTGGCTGGAGAATATAATCAAACATGAGCTGTAATATGGAGTATTCTTTGATTTCCATGGAAACAGGATGGAATGAATTGTCAGTCACTCCCTGACTGGTAGTTTTACTCCAGATGGATCTTCACTGACTGGGAGCAGAATTTGGCAGCACTTCCCATATTACTCTTAAGAGTTTCCCCGGATGAACACACGAGCACTGCTCAGTGTTTTCTCCAGGTACTTTCACATGGACCTAGGCTCTGATTATTGGCAATGTTTGATTATTCACACACCCAGTATCGTTTTTTATTTATTGTATCAGTGTTTTTACCCACAAGAGTGGTCAGGGGTTCTTTTGCACTTTAACATTCAAAGTCCTACAGTACTGTGTAGTGTAGTGAAAAGTAGCTAAATAAACCTGCTGACAATACATTTATGGAACAGAATGTTATTTTAACAAAAAATCATTAAACACATCCAAAACAACAACTCTTAATCTATAACTAGCTAATTGAAGCATAATGATATTGGAATATAGAAAACCCCAAAAGTAGGCAAAGGTAAATAATGTTAAGCTGTTATCAGCACCAAGTTTATGAAAAATAAGCTTATTGTTATTACAAAAATCTATACACAGGAAAGTTTTTTACACAGAAGACAAAAACTTCAATCAAAAATGAGCTAAGTAAAATAGCCTATTATAATAGGCTATATTATGATGTCAAGGCTATTTACGGATGTTTAATCAAACATGAAGATACCCCTCCACCCTCGAAATAAGATCAATTTTAAATCTTTGACTTGCCTTGACTTTGGCTGAAGACGCGCCCTGTACTTTTAATATTTATCAAAACTGTTCAGTATATTCAACTCTATTCAAGCTTTGTTTAATTTAATTTAAGATTTCAGACATTTAAATGGACATTTCAATTAAGTACTAGCAAAAAAAGAAATTTATAGTTTGTTAAATACACACTGATTTCTATGGAAAGCGTCAATAAAAAACTTTTAAATTAAAATTTGACAACATCAAATACACATTGTGCAGGTAACCATAAAGTTTACTCGCAGTTCACTGGCCAGTTTCATGTATTTCGGGAGAAATTTATGAATTTAGGTGATGTAAATTCCACAGATACACACACCCACCTAGGAATATTTCATAATCTGGGAATGTTTTTATTTTAGTTCCCAGAATGTTTTGCTAAAAGATAGGATAACATTCTCTAAAAACATTATAAAAATGTGTATTGATAACATTGTTAGACCATTATCTTCTAACATTCTAATAAAGATTCCCATCACACTAGATGTGGACTTACATTGCTCAGAAGTCAAGTTTGGATTGACAGTGAAAACCCAACCTTTGTTTGATGTCAAGCTCCAGCAAATCCAAAAACAGCATTACCAACTTAATTTACTATAAACAAGATTTACTTTATTTCTTTCATACATTTAAAAAAGTTCTTACTTTAACATAGGTTTAGATCTTATAGTAGCTAGAGAAAATCAATGTCAAGTCAAGTCAAATTTCCCAACTAAAACTAACACTGATCACCATTATGGTGACATGAAACCAAACTATCACTTTAAACATACATCCACATCTAAACCTCTGTTAATCTCAATAAAATTGTTTTAAATATATGACAGAAATAAAGTCAACCTGGTTTATAAAAAGTGAAGATGGAAATACTGTTTTTTGGAGTTATTTAATGGAGTAAGTTGGGTTTTTACTTTCAACCAAAATTTGACATCTGAGCAACATTTGAGCCCACATCCAATGTACAATGAAAAGTTTCCCGCTTAAATATTAATTAGAATGTTAGTGGATAATGTTCTAATGTTATTAATAAACATTTTTTATAGAATGTTTTTATAAAATGTTATCCTATCTTTTGAGAGAACTTTCTGGGAACAAAAATAAAACTACCTGATAAAAACATTGCTAAAACAATGCATGGTAATGTTCTTAGAACATTTTTAGAACAAAAACATTCTAGCTGGGCGACAGCGTCTAGCACACATTTGAGATCAACTGAGATGGTCATTAAGGTTGTTTAAACAACAAAAATGTATTTCCACATTTGACAGAATAGGCTGTATCCTATAGTTTAGGATGTAGGCGTTTCAAAATGTTTGTGCATATTTTTAATAACGAGTAACCCAAAGGTTGCTTTTTCAAGTGTTTTTGGTACCGGCAGGGATTGTAGGTAGGGGGAGTGAATGAACAGTGCTCTCTTCCACCTTTAAAACCAAAACTGAATTATCACCCTTGACCAAGACACTGAACTCCCAACTGCTCCAAATGCTCTTGGTGTATTCAGGGTTATTTGGTAATTCATTTCTGAGATTTAAAATGTAACTACAAACAGCAACATTATCTGAAAAGGTTTTGTTTAATCTGAGAAACAGATAAATTACACACAGAAGTTCTCAACACAGAAAATATCAGTGTGTGTATGTGTGTGTGTGTTTTAAACAATACATTATTTGAAGTAAAATAACTAGCAGTGCTGGTACAACACACATACTGTGCTCAAACAGATAATAGATCCTGTCTGAATGTTAACAAAAACACTGCAAACACATTTTTACAAATTTGACTAACCTGTGTCAGTTACCGAATTATTTGCTGTACCCATACTTGTATTTACCATTACAGCTTTTGTATTTCAAATTCATGGTGAAATACCATTCTGCAACACAAAAAGCAGCATTACTGAGCAGGAACTGTCTTCTGTATTGCAGGTGCATTGTGAACGCCTAAAGCCACTGGATAGACATTTGACACTAGCTCAGTTTTAAAATCTAGTCTCTGAGGTGCCTCTCTTCAGACTGCTGCTCATAAACTCATCATGCTCAAAACTCAAGTTATTGTGAGACCTGGAGATCATAAGAAGCTTCTCTTTTTTAGTGTAGTCCTTCTTCACAGCCACTGGGGGCACTATTAGCCTGTCCATAGGGTCCTCTTTGTCCTCCAGTTTAGTGTATCCTTTACTATTACTGCGGTCCAATCTGGGCCAGCTAGGGTGTTTCCTCTGTTCAGGCTGGACAGTCAGCATTGTGGGCCCTCTCTCTAAATCCAGAGATTTGGAATGGGCTGATAACATGTGGAGGGAGTTATTGGAGCCAAAGTCTTTACGTGCAGCTCCAGGTGACAGGAATCTACTACTGGTGGATCTAGGAGAGAGTGAAGATTGGGATGATGTGGAGCTTGGGGATTCAGCGGCTGAGTTGCTCCGGAGCAGGTGGGCACCCGGAGGCTTGAAAGCTTTGGCGGTGTTGGGAACAGGGACTGTTAACGATTCCATTGACGGAGTTCTGGAGTGCACCCTGTTCTGCTCTAAATCTTCCGTGATGCTATCAATGTCTGGCTCATCAATAACGCAGTTGTTGAGTTTGATGACAGGCAGCGTGAAGGCGCTGATGGAAGAGGAAACAATGGAGCGTGTTTGCCATTTCTTGAGCGCACCACGCTTGTCCTCCCACCGACGATTACCCACATCTTGGAACCCAAAGATACATTCAGAGCGGTCTCTGTAGGTAGGCGACAACAGGCCTAATCCACCTCTGGCCTCACTCATTAGACCCTCCTCATCCTCAGCCGAGCTGGTCCTGTGGGAGAATCGGACATCCCCCTCTAGACCAGAGAAGGACATTAGTGTGTTTGCTGTGGGCCGTGAGGCAAAGTGACTGTCCAGACCAAAGGAACAGATCTTTGTGTCCGCATAGGGACCCATGTAAGCACCATTCATAAATTTCTGCTCCTTAATCCGCAAGCTGTGAACGTCTATGACTGTCGAATACATGTCCCTCATGTGGATGATCTTTGTCTCACGATCCCTGTTCTCATGCAAAATGGCATTAGCACAGATGAAGATAAAAATCCCAATTCCCATTGTAAAAGGACCCAACATTTTCATCTTTTCTGAATGCAGGTGCTGTTCCAAGAATTGTGCAATAGAACCCACCTTCTCCTCGCCAACCTGCGTATTGTTTACGGACAACTTGCTTTCTGGTGCCTTCTGGTAGTCCTTATGAGGCCAGTATCCTAGAACAGCCATTGCGATTCCTGCCATGAGAATCAGCAGTCCCAAAACCAGGAAGAATCCTGACGCCGAATACAGTCTGATCTTCCCTCTGACCACCACCACATCAGCTCTAGATTTACGCTTAGTGCATTTCTTCTCAGGTGCAGAGGTGGAGCTCTGGATTGGCAGATGATACTGAGAGCGGGCGGAGTCTTGTCTTTTCAATGCTGCGAGCCCTGTGATCACCCCACCTGTTGCAATCATTGCTATGGCAATACAAGCCTGCAAATAAATGAAAAAACAAGTGTTAAAGTAAGCCGGAGACCTCGGTCTTGATTCAACGGTCTCATCTTTGATCTCAAAGTCTAACTCTAGGTTTTAGAGAAATTTGTTCACTGGATTCTAGTCTAAACACTGTTGTTGATATTTTTTTAATGTTTTTAGATCCCAGTATTATGTTGTTATCCTTTTCTCGCTTTGTATGAAGAGCAAGCAAAACAAAGCCATGATAGTTGCATAATTAGTACATGAGAGAAAATGAAAAATTATTTAAGAGACAACTCATAACACGATGGAGATTTGTTAAAGAATATCTCCCCATATCTTGATCCCTCTAACACTGTTAATGCTAGTTTAAAATTATCTGAAAGTTTAACTCCATGAATAAAACAATGAAGCATTAGTCAAAAGTGATTGCATATGTACAAGGAAAAGTCTGGCAATGTGATATTGGAAGCCAAGGGCAGTCGAGTATGTGGAAACAATAAAATCAATGCACATTTACTCATTCATTTAGCTGACGCTTTTATCCAAAGCGACTTACAATTGCTATATATATCAGAGGTCGCACTGCTCTGGAGCAACTAAGGGGTTAAGTGTCTTGCTCAGGGACACATTGGTGTCTCACAGTGGATTCAAACCCAGGTCTCTCACACCAAAGGCATGTGTCTTATCCACTGCGCCAATACCACCACCCACAAATCAATTATGTCATCAAATCTAAAATATATTTAGTATCTGTCTATTAAAATGGCTAATCTCGAACAGCAACAGAGGGTATATAAAAAACTCAAAAAAGAAAGAAGAAAAGTTAAAGACAGCTTTATCCAAGCCTAGAATCACAGTCAAGATTAATATAAAGAAGTGGAAGGTATTTGGTAGAACACAGATCCTCCCTGGATTGGGATGTCACTTCAAACTGATGAAATAGCCAGAGGAAACTGGTCAGAGAGGAGCACTTCTCTGTATAGAAGGCAAATAAATGGAGCAAAATACCATCAAATTCTTGAGGAAAATCTGCTGCCAGAAAGTTGTCAATGGGAAGAATGTTACCTTCCAACATGACAATGACCCAGAGCACACAGCAGAACTACATAGAGTGGTTAAATTAGAAAAAGGTCCTTGGATGGCCTCATCAGAGCCCTGACTTAAACCCCACTGAAAATATGTGACTGCAGTCCACAAACACTCAGCATCAAATTTAACTGAACTTGAGCAGTCGTGCAAAGAAGAGTGAGCAAGTGTTGCAAAGTGTAGATGTGCAAAGTTAGTAGAGACAAATACAAACAGATTAAAGGCTGTAATTTTAGCAAAAGGTGGTTCAACAAAATACTAAAACAAGAAGGTGTTTCTTTTTATAAACAGTGATACTGTTATTTTCATTTTGTTAATTTTTTTGACATGTTGGTGTTTTATTTTTTACTTGAATTTTATATGTTGCACAGAGGAAATACAGCTAAAACACAAACTGTGTCCGTCTTAATTTAGGGTTGCAAAGCAACAGAATTTCATTAGTTTGTCTGTCATTAGGAAAGAGCAAGTAAACGACAACAATAAGAAGTGTAATTTCACAAATACAGCCTAAATGATTGGGTCATAGAAGCAATTATTAGTAGTAAAAATTGGAATACTGTATGTTGATTAACAGTTTTCAGATAGAAGTTCCCCTTGAGGCTCAATGCTCTTCTCTCAGAAGGGTCACTAGATCCTACACATACAATGTGCAATCCTACATATTTTTTTACACACTTTAACAACATGTTTATGTTGAAGACACAGCCTTGTGGGCACCACACTGTCATATCACGCAGCAAAGCTTTGGTCGACTACTGATGGTCGCTCTTAAATGATTAATTCATTTTGATGAGTCTACAACATGACTCAGAACATCGAGTTGTCTCAGCAAGGGATTCATTCATTTCGACCACGAAATTTCGACCACGACCATTTTTGACCACGCATGTGCAAACTCTAATAGATTTTTACCGGAAAGAGAAATTATTAGTTCATCTCCAGAGTCTTCGGGTTCAAGTTGTTCATTCTTTTGTCAAATGACACGAGAGCAGCAATAGATACAGAAATATGTTAATAATTCTAACCTTCCTTACAAAAAAGCGCATAGTTTATTATATATATATTTTTTTTAAAGTTACGTATTGTTTCTGGTCTTCAATTTTAATGAAAATGTATTAATCATTTATTTTTTCTTATAATTTGGAGTTGGGTGCATTATAGATCATATAATGAGATCGATGTTTGCGTAATTAGATGCTGAGGATTTGCATATCATATTTAACATTGTAATTATACTCAGCTGAAATCAACAAAATGGATAAAATGATATGAAAAAGGGTTTGTTCATTTTGCTGAACCAGTTTCAAAGATCAAAGTATAGTCAAATGCTCCAAACTTCCCATCAATATGGCTGACCTGAGTTTGAGTCCTGGCTTTAGGTCCTGTCCATGTTAGGGATTTCAAACAACAGCAAAAGATATCTTTAAAAATACATCTTTTTTTTCTTTGTGAGCTCACTTTTGGCAGTTTGTTTAAGCATTTTTTAAGCATATCAGGTTATACTGTTAAACAATTATATTTTCAATCTGAAAGAGTAAATGGCTGTCCACCCACATTTACCATCCAACCTGACAGAACTGGAGAGGATCTGCAAGGAGGAATGGCAGAGGATCCCCAAATCCAGGTGTCAAAAAGACTTATGGCGGTATTAGATCAAAAGGGTGCTTCTACTGAATAGCAAAGGGTCTGATTACTTAGGACTATTTGATATTTCAGTTTTTCTTTTTTAATAAATCTGCAAAAAAATGTCAACAATTCTGTGTTTTTCTATCAATATGGGGTGCTGTGTGTACATTAATGAGGAAAAATTATTTTGGCAAATGGCTGCAATATAACAAAGAGTGGAAAAATTAAGGGGGTCTGAATACTTTCTGTACCCACTGTATATATTGAGTATTATTAAAAAGTATTATATATAATTTGGATTAATTTCATTATCTTTCAAATTTCATCAGATGAAACAGCCAAACATGTATAAAAGGTAAGCTTTAGTCCAGTGATCATTTGTTACCGATCAATTAGTAAAAGCAAGTGAGAACCAACATGACGGCTAAATGTTATCAAAGAGGAACTAATCAGATCCCGGAGGTTGAAGGTGAACCCACACACAGCAAGAGGTGTTGGTGTTTTTCTCTTCTGACATTGACTCTCTGGGTAAATAAAAGTACCCAAATAAAAGTACTTTTACTTGATAAAAGTAAGATATGTTAATAAATGAATTAATAGATTTACAAATACATGAAATCATCCATTCATTATAAAATTCTTAAGAAGGAGACAATCCAAAGACTGAAGAAAGATTTTATCCATAAAGCAAACACACTAATAAACATCTTTATCAGTTTCATGCCTAATCAAATTTTAATCTAATCACTAAACAGGTGATGCTTCAGAGGCTGTTGGCCTTGGTGTGGTGTTGTATTTATAATCCAGGACAATGAGTGCTGATGTATGACACAAGGCGAGTGGTGCACATACACAGTTATTATTCTACTAAAGGAAACAAAGCCATGAAGCCACAGAATGTTAAAAGAGTTGGAGGCTTCAGTTCTTCAGAATAGAAGAGGTGGAGATTATATAAACAAACATGAGAACAAAAGCACACATTATGAGATCATAGCCAGCAGTTATCTATTGTCTGCTACAGTCTAGAAAACAGGCACTTTGCTCTAAACTAAAGAATGCTTTAACTCCCTATGAGCCGTTACGTATTGCCTGTGTGCTTATCAGCAGCTTCAAACATCGGATCTGTAACTCTGTGTTCCACCGACTGCAAAAGACATTCATTGCTAGTTATCTCTGTATGCATATTTTATTTCAGGCAAGGGGTTTCAAAGCTACATTTTCGCAGGGCATGTCACACCTAGCAACCGTGTTTGCAGAAATGATACTCTGCTCTAAACACTAAACACATTCCTCTCATTCCCTGCCCCAGATTTACTGAATTAGCTATATCACATTTAGAAAATTAGGCCTCCTCTAATATCCAGGTTTTACAAGACGGTGGGTAGAGTGGTTCTACAAAGAAAAAGAAACAAGGTTGTTGAAAAGGTGAAATGAAATATCTTTTTTTTTTTTTTTAGGTTCCTTGGCTTATTTTAATGCTTGTCTTCCCTTTACTATTATTCAAATGATTTTAAGGTCATATTGAGGAGCCCTTGGAAGTCAGCTGAGAGACCCCTGGCTGAGAGCCACTGAACTAAACAGTAGCAGGACTATTATCATAGCTGAAAAATTACACACATTATTGAAGTAGCACAGTATTCTATTCTTTTCAGGGTATTTTTATTCAAAAACACTGCTAGTGCATTGTTAAGATCTTGTGGTGTTATTTGTTACTTCTCAAAAAGTTTTAATCAACAGTATGTTTTAATCAAATAGTTTAATTACATTCATGATGTGCATATTCGTCTCATCTTTGTAATAAAATCTGAAGTATAAGAAAACTAACTTTTCTTAACTGCCCTTTTTATCAGAAATGACACTGAGGAGATGGACAATGTATGTCAGAAATACATCTTGGCAAAACTGATACTATCATGCACTTGAATGTGCTTTTTTATATTTTAAAATCAATGAATACTTAAATGTTAATTTAACAGCCCTGCAATATGGCAATACTATGAGCAGCATGAAAAATATGTGGCACTTGCAATGTGAAACAGGCATAACTACTACTAGTAGTGGAAGAAAATGCCAATAAAAACAACACAAGACAAATCTACTGGATCTGGAAGGGGGTCAGAAGTTACCCACATTTGTGAAATTAGAGTTTAAATTAGTGTGAAAATGAAGAAACTCTATATGGTCCTCTGCCGAGTCTAGTGAAATATTACAAAGCAGTCATAGCTGTGCATGTGTCGAACACATCAGTACAAATTCATGGTCAAAATCAATTCTTTGAAACTTAAACCCTGCTTGTGGAGAACTGCTGTCTTGCTGAGTTTAGTGCCAACACAGCTGAACCAGTTTAATAATGGATGACCTATAGGGGTCCTGAAATTAAGAATCAAAACGCTCTTGACATTTATACATATAAGTTATTATTCTACAATAAAAACATACAATGAATGCAGGTTTTAAACCTAAAACTAACTGCAGTTTAAAGTATGAATTATACTTTTCTACTCCTCTGAAACACCCTGATTTGAAATCGGGGCCATCGTGACAACAAAATCTCCCCTTGACATCCTCTGAACATGTGTCATCATCATCTGTAATCAAGGAGTGTTCTGAGCAACTCACATCTGTCCATCAATCACAATATCAATACTGCTGTTAGAGACCGAAATAACTTTTGCTAACTTTATAAACTAACCCTGAGAAACACTATATAAATATTATATGTGATGGGTGTGATGTGTAATGGCTCATGCACAGATGCAATGTGTTTTCACTGTGTTATTTATGATTACAGTATTTGTGAGAGTGCAGAAATCATAATGCATTAAGGAGATCATTGTGAGGATCATGTGCTCAGTAGACATGTTCAGCTACAGTGCAGATCTGTAAACTTTGATACATCAGGAGTTGCTCTAAATACAATGCTGTTATCCACAATTTTCAAGATTATCATCTTGGTGGCTGTTTTAGTAAAAATACAGTAAAAGTTTCTAATGGAGAGCTCCACATGTAATGCTAAATTCGTATGCAAAGATAAGGTTAATAATAGTCCAAGGCACTCGAATCTTATTAAAAAAGGTGAAAAAGCCTTCATTGCATCATGGCTATAAGTCTGAAAGAGAAGAGCACACCTACGTGTAGAGGCTATTTTGCGTGTGAGTAAAAAACACAATCTGAGTTAATTTTAAGCAGGAGTACATAGTAATTTATACTATGTATTCTATTGACACGTTTGTATACATTGATTTCTGGAGTTGATTTATATATTTAAGTTAAAAACGTATGTTGTTGTTGTCTCCCTTTTATATTATAGGCTTGTTAGCGTTGGTTGGAACTAAACTCTCGAGGATCACAGTTCAAGAGTCCTGCTTTGAAACGCTAGAGCACTCAACACTGTGCTAAACAAAAAAAGACCGAAAAATGAACCATTCCCTGGGTTTGAGTCTAGAGTCAATGGGTCTGTCAAACACTCACTGCTAAGGGGACAAGGCCATACAATTCCCGCTAGTTTTTAAGGCTGAGAAACAAATGAAAAATTAGCTATTGGGATAGTTATCCAATATCAAAATGTTGGTTTAGAGAGAAGTCCAAGCCATGTGTTTTCTGCATTGGTCTGTGGGTAGAGAGCGTTTCACGTTTAATCTCAAACCGAAAGTGTTCACGCATTGTGAAGATGCAGCCCAAAAGATGTGGCTCATAATTAACTGTTTTAGGTGGCTCATTTCACAGTAAACACTTTGCAGGTGATCCTTTAAAGTGCGACAACTTAGTTCATTTCAAAAAACATTTGTGGACAGAAAGCTAAAGCATTTAGGGCCCTATCTTGCACCCAGCGCAATTGACTTTGTACACCGACGCATGTGTCATTCCTATTTTGCACCCGCGCAAAGCGCGCTTTTCCCTCCACAGAAGCACGTCGCTAAACTAGTGAATGAACTTGCGCTCCCTGGGCGGTTCAGCGCAAAAAAGGAGGCGTGTTCCGGCGCAAACAATCCCTGGTGCTATTTTGATGTTCCATTAAACAATTGCGCCACTGACCAGAAAAAACCTAGTCTAAAGTCAGTGGCGCGTTGCGCGTTGTTCATTCTGCTATTTTAAGGGCGCATGCTTGACCATAATGCATAGCGTGCACAACGCGCATACACTTTGTTCATGTAATCTACACAGATGCAACAGTTATTTTTGCAAATCATAAATTGTTACACTTAAAAAAAATATTAACACATGAGATGACGGAAATCATTGTGGTGTGCCACGAAGATGTGAAAAAATAGGCATAAATCTAGCTTACAAATTATTCAGGCTAATTGTAGTAATTAAGGATCAGACCTGTTTGAGGTCATATATGTATAAGGACATCTGACAAATTGGTTTGTCCGTCAAGAACCAGGAAAAAAAAATCGATGAAACAATTGTGGCTATTTCCTCCCACGCCTGTTTAACCGACGCTATTTTGGGTGGGTTTCTCCCATCCCCATACAACACAACTTCTCTGTCTTTCACTGCTCTTACAAGAACATCAGTCTCCTCGGCTGTGAACCGCTCCTGGCGTGCGCCTGGTAAATACGCCATAATAATAGCAATCCATAATGGAACTTGCGCACCTGCTTTTAAAGGGAATGTTGGATGAAGTTCTGATTGGTTTATTTCACGTTACGCCCAAACCACACCTATGAATAATGAAGCTACTTCAGACCAACCCATTTTAGATTTGCGCCGGGCGCAAGAGCCATTTATCCCGCCGGGAAAATAGCAACAGCGCCGAGACCCGCCCACAAACTTACTTGCGCTTCGCGCTTTGACACTTGCGTTTCAGATCGTTAAAATAGGGCCCTTAATGTGTTTTGTAGTTTTGCCAGTGAGCTGTTGGCCTTGTTCTAGTACTGTAACACTTGAGTGGTTTCTTAAGCTTTCTCAGGGCTGTATTTAGGCATGCAGATCTGGTCTTGGTCGAGACAGTGCTGAGAAACTTCAGGATGGCCCTGAGCTTTAACAGCAGTTCTCCCAGAGCCTCCACTGCCTGCTATAATCAGTAACGCTGTCTAAATGATCACAAAACCCTGCAGAATCCTACAGGAAGCCTCAAACCTTGGATTAAGAAAGTAGACGGACAATTTTCATTTGATACTAAAAACTGTAAAAAAAAAAAAAAAAAAAAAATATATATATATATATTTATAAATAAATAAATAAAAAAAAAAAAAAAATATATATATATATATATATATATATATATATATATAATTAAAAAGAGAAAACAGTTACTTATCTAATCTAATCTTTCTTTGTTAAACCATGGAATATATATTTCTATGGATTTAGGACTTTATTAAACCATCCCCACAACATGTGTATGTGTGTGCATATGATGTACAAGTAAATATGTTTCTTATTCATTTTGTTTTGAATTAGAAACCATTTATAAATAAATTGAGAGATTGTCTTAAGGCTGACTAGATTCTTGTATGAATATATATGACTACCCACGATCATCTGTTGTTCATAAGCTCAGATCATTATGTGTGTGTGTGTGTGTGTGTGTGCGTGTGTGTGTGTGTGTGTGGGAGGCAGAAGTAATAAAGTCCTCTGTGGCCCAGTCATATCGATCATATGTTCTCCAATATTGGTCTTGTTTTCATCTGTTCATCTGTCGGATGGAGAGATACTGACCTTTAAGAAACCTGCTGAACATTTCCTTTACAGCATCATACAGATGCAGAGAACCACTGCTAATGCAAGTAGATAAGAATAACTGTGAGAAAATGGCAGAAGTGAAGTAATAAATGTGAAATCTGTGCGTACTGACGAAAACGTGTTTGTTGTGATCTAAAGACACTTTACTATATCCACGTATATTTTTACTGGTTTGCTGTTCAGTGAATGATAAAGCCTAACATAAAGTGTAATTGAGCGATAACACACACCTGTCTGCTGAGATCCTCCTCCTGATGTTATGTGTCCATTACGCACAAGAAGATGTCACGCGCAGCATCATATTTCCGCTTCACAGGGGAAGACACTTTCGCTAATACTTTGCTTTGAAAGCTGTTTTTCTGTAGTTTCGTGATCCAGTCGATGAGATGATCTTGGCTTGGTTGTCTGGAGAGAAAACTTCCATCTGAGCGCGCTCATGTCCTCCATCTCAGCACAGCGCGCGCGCGCTCGAGACAAACTCCACGATTCTTATGAAAGAAAATATGTGTGGATGAGAATATCTCTAAACGGAACAAGTTTGTCTGTTTTCCCCCCTTTCCTTTGTTTTCTTTCAGCTCCCCTTTCCAGTCTATGAATTCACAATAAACAGTACAAAGAAAGACCGTTATTTCCACGATTTCACTCAGATGTTTGAATAATCCTAACAAACAGACGATTTCGCGTCGACAAAAAGTAAAAGTCGCTCATATTTAATTGTATAATTTAATAAATAACAAATACCGATGTTCTTTGTGAAGTATATCCTCATTGACGGAGTGCTCGAGACCCAGACGCGAAGCGTTTGTAACGGGCAGAGCGCGAGCGTTGTCTTTGTACTCCCACGTGACGCCATTCCAGATGACGCACGTTGACAGCGAGTGAGTGAGTGAGTGACTGAGAGAGAGAGAGAGATTCTCTTTTTCTGTCTGTTTATACATGTGCACTATTTGTAAGCAACTCAGCTGCAATTTCTTTGGCAATACAGATGAATAGGTTTTGCCAGTAAAGCACACTTAAATTGAGATTGAGAGAAAGTGAGAGAGTGTGAGTGAGGGAGAGAGAGAGAGAGAGAGACAGAGAGAGAGAGAGAGAGAGAGAGAGCGCTGCGAATTTTGATGATTTGCGTGGGACTGAAAAAACCTTGCAAACAAGCTACGAGTTAGCAAAACAAAATGATAATTTTTCTTGGATGTAAATATTTCTGTTGGCTATTTGCAGAGGGTACCTAACCACACCTACACCCTACTAGGCCTACTAGCGACTTGGTGTAGAATATTATATATATTTTTTTTATTAATTATACACATTGTTTGGGAAAGTTAATTTTAAAATTAATGTATTACAATATCGCATTACTCCCAAAAAGTTAACTAATTGTGTTAGTTACTTTTTACGGAAAGTAATGCATTGCGTTACTTTTGTGTTACTTCTCATCTAGGCTGGGGTTGCATGTTTACGCTTGTTTACGTCATTGAATTAGACTAATGCTTTTCTTATTTTATAGTCTGCCCAGGGATACCTAAGGCAGATTTTCTTCTCCACATGGCGGTTAAAGAGTTAATGTACTAAAATGTTTTATCTAAAAGAGTACAGATGTCGGCATCTCTCTGGTTTCCTGTGTTTATGTTGTGCATAACTGAGTTCACAAGGCTTTTTCTCTCACACACACATGAATATATAATCTCTCTCCTCGCTCTTTCTTTCTCTCACTCTCTTAACAAGGGCTTTTATGACAACATGCTATTTTTCTTCTTTTTAAATGTTGCACCCTTTTCTTGTGAATATATGTTTTGTTATTCTTGAATGGTTTTTAAAGATTTGTTTTTTAGTTAATTTGTTGTTGTGACATATCAAATACTGAAGTGAAAACATCTCCACAGCCATTTATGACCACTGTTTATTTAAAGCACACCTTAGCTGAGCTTTTAAAACTAAATGATATAGATGAGCATGGTTTATTGTTGGTTTTTGGCATCTGAAGGAGAGTTTTGACCCAGAAACAGTGGCATCAGACAAACTACTAAATTGGGAGAAAACATACAGATAATTGACAGCAAGCAAAGTGAAACAAGAGATCTGCCCATGAAGCTGTAAACTCCCACCCTTAACTATTTTAATTTTAATTATACATAAAGAGTTATTGTCTGCGTGTGTCTTCCTGCTGTGGAGAGGTGACACTCTTTGCTGCTATTCACCCTCCCCACACACAGCTCTCTGAGATCCTTGTTTATTTAGCTGACACTGTGTTTAACAGGAATGCAATGAGCTTTTAGGAAATAAAGCATTGTTATACAGCAAGAGGGAGGCATGTCTAATAAACCTAATGGCTGGAACAGATCTGGCAGTTTAATCGTGTTAAAATGATGTTTTGTCCTCTCTTCTAGCATCTGTACATGCATGCATACATCTCACCTAACAGGAATGAGTTTTCTTTGGTTTCCTCTCTAGATTTTTTTATAAGTAATTTTGGTATTCCTGAAAGCATAGCTGGAATCTACTCAAAATTGAAGTCATGAGCAAGATTGCATAGCCTGTGTAGTCTGTCTAATGAATATTTCATTCAAGCGGAGCATGGCAGCCGCGAGCTTGTGTAGTGCACTACAACATATTCCTGCTGTATTAATGTGTATTTCAGTGTTGTCATCACGACAGATGTTTCAGGCGAGTACACGACATACACACATATTCTCACAGTCTCATGGGCTGTTCACAACAAGGATGATAACTATCACGTTTTAATTGTCATTCTAATTCTTTGGGACTGGGGAAGTTCACAACACAACAATAACAATAACGACACAGAAACGATTGTAAGCTGATGAATCATACAACCACTCAAAGTCAGTCAGAATCCACTCTGCTTTATTGAGCTTGAGCATTTTAACCAGCAGACAGCAGCTCTCTGTGTAAAGTTTCATAACGTGTTTTTAGCATGCTCAACGACAAGAGAATACCCATAATGCACTGTGAGATTTGCGTGCCAAATGATTTCCCATCGTTCACCAGAAGATAGTGCCCACAGCTGAATCATCTATCCATTCATTTTACAAAGCGCTTGTCCACGGCGTACAGCATAATATGATACAGTTATAAATTAATTGTAATTAATCAAACAAGGGTTTCAATTAAATAAGGGTTTATACATAATTTTCATGACAGAGTCCAAGATAAATCCTTTAATCTTACTACTAGAGCTGCCAGTTTGCCACTTTCATATGGTTATTATGCGCCTCTTCTCACCTTGGTAATACTCTAACCCGATCTCACAGCAATTCGTAAATTTTTCACGAGGTGGCTTATTCAAACAAATTCGTACGACCATACTCGTACAAATTCATACGATTTTTGCCAAATCGTACGTACAGTATTTTACGAGTTGCACAATTCCCCGCCCCTAAACCTAACCGTCACTGGGGTTTAGACAAATCGTATAAAATCATACGAATAAGCCACCTTGTAAAATACGTACGAACTGTTCGTGAGATAGCGTTGACTACTCTCGACGTTACACTCAAAGCTGGAGAATGGCTAGCCTAAAATCACATTATTTAAAGAGAATAGTTAATCTAAAATGAAATTTTTGTTTTTCGGTTCCCATGTTATTTTCTTCCATGAAACAAAAAATATGCAGAATGTAAATGGCGATGTTTCAAACCGCACTATAAAAAGCCTTTCTAATACAATGGCGTTTGGTAGAATAACTTGAATTTGTTGCTCACTGATAATCTTCCTCTAAAATCTCACTCACACATAAACTTATTTACATCATGCCAGTTACCAAACATTTGCCAAACATTTTTATTCTAGAATTTAGAATTTAAATAACACAATTTACCAAATATATGAATAACTGTACAGAGCATTAAATCTTGTGGATTTATTATTATTATTTTTTTTTTTTACTTTAAAAACTTTAACTTTAAACTCCACTTAAAGACCATTAAGTGAAGTGAACAAGAACCCGTTTCTGCTTTTGCTAGTGACAGGCTAAAACACATTACTTCAACAAGAATACATTTTATTGTCAAAGGCCAATCAAACACAAGTCTTCTGACACATCCGGCTGGTAATTAAGACAAAATTACCCGCCCCTGTGAAAAATGATCCACATTTGGCTGGCGACGGTGATAATTTTCCCACCCAGCTCACAAACAAACATGACTTGCCAAGTTTGAATATGCAAAATTGGATGTGAGCATAACATTTGAGAGCTATAGTGGAGAAATACAGTATCAGTCAGTAGCAAAAAGCTACACAACTGTGATAATTTTGATATTTATGATACTTCTATTGTGCTTTTATTTTAATCAGTTTTGTAGCTTGGAGGTATAAATCATCCACTTTTGTTGCATGGAAAATAGCAGCTTAGACATTCTGCCTAACATCTCCTTTTGTGCTCCGTGGAAAGAAATAAAGTTGATTGATAAATTTGAAGTAACGTGGATTATTTAAATTTCTTAACTGAATGGCTCCAGAAAAATTCTTTGTAAATGTGTTAAGACCAGATGATAGATTGAATTATTAGTAAAATGTGTACAAAGTCTTAAGCTGGCAGAGTGCTCATCATGAGCATCTTACAACATCTTCATCTCCTCCACAAGCGTGTAATTGAGCCAGCATCACAGAGGAGGTGGATAGAGATGTGAGTCTTAAGAGCAATGGAGGATGAATCTAGCACGGCAGACAGCGTAGGTGTGAACAATATAGTCAAAGAGAGTCTAAGAATAGACACGTTTTTCAATTAATAAGTGCATTTCTGCACATACTGGGGGAAAAAATTAATAATCCCACCATTGCATTAACGCAGGATTTTGTTGGTTGCTCTCATTATTCATGAAAAGACAATCATCTTAAGAGACAGCTGAGGAAAGCCTGATGCTGTCATGAATCCTAGATATGTGTTCACTGTGGAGGAATACATGCATGCTTCTTACATTAGCTTGTCATAGAGAACCACACATACAGTCATTCAGTTTTTAACTAATTTTGAGCATGATTATGTAAGGTGGAAGCATTATAACATGTTGACAGTGTTGAATACTGTTCCCATAATTTTCTGTTACATAATGTATGAGTACAGATCAGGGTAACTCAGACCACAGATGGATTACCCTTCATCTATCACACCAGCATGTACATACGCAGTATCTTATGTTATGTGCCAACACAGGGAAGTTGACAGACACATATAAAACCCTCAGAAAGGTGTTTGTTGGGAGCTTATTGGTGAATAGTCACTGCATAAACACAAGCAGAAGACACTGGCTAAACAAACACCTACAGGGTTATCACACCGATCCTTAATCATTGGAATATAGTGTTTGTTACAGTTTTTTAGGTAGTTTGAACCGCCTATACCTAAAACTCTTTCTGAATTAAACAGTGGTAATAACAGATGGCCATGTTTGGCCAAAAACCTAATAACTATAACAGTTATGGTTAAGGAAAATATATAATTAGTGCTTTCTCATTGTAGGAGTATTTCTAAACTTATTTTTTATTATCATTAAAAGTATTTTGCTTAGTTTTATGTTTTCTACAGGTGATGAGGGATATTTTTGGTATAAATATGTGCTTCCAATCCAGAAGTCAGTTGAATGTCTGTTGTTGGACTATTAAAATAATTCAGTTAAAGGGTCAGCATTATTTCTTCTCAGGTGTTCTGGATCTAGACTGAAGCTTGTTTAAATCCTAGATTAGCAAAACACTGAAACAAATAGAGACATAATTAGCATAGCTTCTGTTCCAACCAAGCAAAATTAATAAGTTTAACCCAAGCTAAAGAATAATTATGTGCATTTGATCAGATATAACTGCAGTACAAGATTATGAGATGCATTATTCGTATGTTTGGTGAAAGAGATGTGTTTTTAGATTTAATCTAGATTTAAACAGAGAGAGCGTGTCTGAACCCCGAACATTATCAGGAAGGCTATTCCAGAGTTTGGGAGCCAAATGTGAGAAAGCTCTACCTCCTTTAGTGGACTTTGCTATACTAGGAACGACCAAAAGTCCAGCGTTTCGTGACCTTAGGGTGCGTGATGGGTTGTAACGGGGTAGAAGGCTAGTTAGGTACGCTGGAGCTAAACCATTTAGGGCCTTATAGGTAAGTAATAATAATTTGTAACTGATACAGAACTTAATAGGTAGCCAGTGCAGAGACTGTAAAATTGGGGTAATATGATCATATTTTCTTGACCTGGTAAGGACTCTAGCTGCTGTATTTTGGACTACCTGTAGCTTGTTTATTGAAGAAGCAGGACAACCACCTAGAAGTGCATTACAATAGTCCAGTCTAGAGGTCATGAATGCATGAACTAGCTTTTCTGCATCAGAAACAGATAACATGTTTCGTAGCTTGGCAATGTTTCTAAGATGGAAGAATGCAGTTTTTGTAACATTGGAAATATGATTTTCAAAAGACAAATTGCTGTCTAATATAACACCCAGATTTCTGACTGTAGAGGAAGTAACAGTACATCCGTCTAGTTGCAGATTGTGATCTACAAGATTCTGTGTAGTGTTTTTTGGTCCAATAATTAGTATCTCTGTCTTATCCGAATTTAACTGGAGACAATCTTTTACATTTTTAACACACTCTGTTAGCTTAGATAATTGAGAAGTTTCATCTGGTCTCATTGAGATATATAACTGAATATCATCAGCATAACAGTGGAAACTAATCTTAACTAACTAATTCTTCATAGAGATCCATTTTTTTTTTGTTTTTGTTTTTTTGCCTGAAGGAGAACAGTTGAGCAGACACAACTATTTCTAAAATTTAAGACATAAATGGAAGATTTGAAATGGGTCTGTAATTCACCGGTTCACTAGGATCTAGTTGTGGTTTCTTAAAGAGAGGCTTAATAACCGGCAGATTGAATTGTTTCTTTCTACTCTGGTGGACAATAAAGTTATACAATGCAATAGTTTTTCGAGTGTGGCGATTATGGTTCAGATGAGAGGCTCGTGAAGTGCTAACGATGAAAAAAAATGAATGAAGTCAACATGTAAAACTGATCTACATAATGACATCTACATATAATTTACTGTAGATGTGATAGGGTGAAATATCTCCTTTCTAATGTATTCTTTTCATTCTTTTCTTTGTTGGCTGAGATATTTGGACTGCAGTGTGAATGGATGAAGCTGGTCTCAGGCAGTGTGTCCATCTCATCACAGCACATGTGCATCTGTGGCTAATGTTAAGGCATTGGGATATTTCTCCTCAAAACATATTTTGCTCCAGCAGAACACCAAACATGGAATAGCATCTGTTTCCAATCCAAAAGGCAAGTCATTTCTTCCATATGCATTTAACAAACAGTTGGAGACACTGACAACTGCAGTCATTTACAAATGTTAACCTAATAGAAAAAAATACTAACAAGGTGTAGTAAATTTCATAAAATTCATAGATACTAAACATGGTACGATTACATAAATGAGTGGTTCTATCATAAGCATGCATAAAACAGTCAAATTCAACAGACAATATACCAGAGCAGCAGTAATATACACATTGACCTAAAGGATATGTGTGATCATTCAAAGAGAGGTCTTCTTCTGAACTTAATAGAGAAAAGTCCCTTTTAATGTGCATTATGTGTTGCTATGGAACCAGAGGCCTGTTCTGCCTTTTTTGAGGCAATAGTTGCATTTCAGGGGAATAGACCCTTTGGTTAGATGAGGGGGCGTTAGATATTATTTGTTAAATATATTTGCATATTTGTCTGATTGGATGCTACAACGGAACTGTTAAAATATTAGTTTAAAGAAGTAAAGAAAAAAAAAGGATAAAATGGGACATAATCCTGTTCATTTGTTAATTTCAAGTTAATTTACTGTATTTGGTGAGAGATTATTGTAATGAATCTTCTATACTCTAGAATACAGGAGCAACTGCAAGTTTTATTTTGCAGGTTGGTGAAAGTTACACAAGGTAAACCAATGGAAGAAACGGCAAACAACAAGAAAGCCCATGAGCTGTGTGCATGCATTCAGTGTTACCCAAAGGCCTGAATGAAACTGAGGAGATTTACTCTTCATAAGAATCAACTCCTTTAGAATAATCACATTATGTTGCTTTGCAGCCTGAAATGAAGACAGACAGTTTTTGTTTTATCCAGTTGTATTTACTCAGTGCAGCTTCATTTTTCTTTAATTACAGCCTTTATTCTGTTGCTGATGTTGTACATCCAGACTTCTCTGCAGAACTGCTCAAGTTCAGTTAAATTTGATGGTGATTGTTTGTCTCTGATGAGGCCATTCAAGGACATTCACCTTTTTCTCCTTTCACCACTGTATGTAGTTCTGCTGTGTGCTCTGGGTCATTGTCATGTTGGAATGGAAACCTTCTTCCCATTGACAACTTTCTGCGGGAAGCAGATTTTCCTCAAGAATTTGATGGTATTTTGCCCCATTAATTTTCCTTCTATCCTGAGAAATGCTCCAGTCCCTGCTGCAGAGAAACATCAGAACAGTATATCACCACCTCCATCATTTACTGGAAGAATGCTGTTATTTGGATATTGAGATGTATTTAATTTCTGCCAGACATATTGTTTGATGCTGAGGCCAGATAATTAAATTTTAGTCTCATCTGCCTCAGAATCTTCTCGTGTATTTTGGCAAGGCTCAGTCTGACTGAATGTTGCCTGTCTTGAGGAGTGGTTTTATCTTGCAGCCCTCCGAAACAAGCCACATTTGTGGAGAATTTGTCATATTGTTGTCACATGCACACAATGACTCTTTACATAAATACCTGCAGCTGCTTCAGAGTTGCTGTAGGTCTCGGTCGCCTCTCTGACCAGATTTCTCCAGCTCTTTCATCAGTTTGGAGTGACGTCCTGATCCAGGGAGGATCTGTGTTTTATCAAGTACCTTCCACTTCTTAATAATAAACTCCACTGTGCTTCTAGGCATTGATAAAGCCTTTGAAATGTTTTTGTATCCATCTCCTGACTTGAGTGTGTCCACAACTTTATCCTGGAGATCTTTTGACAGTGCCTTGCCACTCATAGTTGATTGCTTGAGTTGCTCTACTAGAGACTGAAATGCTCCAGGTAAGTTCATTTCATGCTGAGCTCATCAAAATGAGCACAGCTGATCCACTCAAATGGCTTTGTGTGTCATTGACTATGTTTACATGGACATCATTAATCAAATTATTTACCTTATTCTGAATAAGAAAATAATACATTTAAGGTGTTTGCATGAGTTGCTTTAAGAAAAAAAACTTTCATGGTTCCGTTTTACATGTTATAGTTTGTAGATCGATTAATGGCACATGTCATTACGTCACTACATGACACTATCTGACGTCCCCTCCAGAATTTCACATATAAACATATAGTTAATCTTCATTATGATGCTATATACAGCTTCGGGTGTTTCTGTTTTAATTTACTGAAAGGTTCCAGTGCATGGTATACATGCAAACAGACAATGCATTGTTGAAGCCATTCTTTTGTTTGCCGTCATTCGTTTGTTTGTTGTCAAATGAGGTGAAAAGTCCTAAAAGTTGTGAAAAGTTGTGTACATGTCTATTCTGCACTTCAATAATACGACTAAAATAGGAATTTTAAAATAGGAATATAGGGGCTGATTCTTCTCTTTTCCCACTGTATAGGGGTGCAATATATTTTCCTGATCCATAACAAGTGCTAGATTTCACAGGGACTTCGCCACAAGGTAGAAAACTAAGTGATTTTAGGGATGTAACGATTAGCTGTGAGCTGGTTGAAAATGGATTCAAACTGTGACAATTCAAATTGGTTGTAATCCAATTAGGGGTAGGAGTTTTTTTCCTTTCATCTGTATAAATGTGGTTTTATTAACAAAGTTCGGGAGAAGCACGATCAGATAATCATCCAATTTGGCACAGGTGCATCTCGTTTAGCTAATCATCTTAAATAGCACGCAAGCGTATATATATATATATATATATATATATATATATATATATATATCCAGTCTTCCTACCTACTGTCCCACGACAGTTTTTCGGCATAGACCGTCTGTCAGCATTCGGTTCGCGCTGTCCGTCATCTTATCACAGGCCCAATCTTCCTTCCGACGAAGATATCTATCCGCCGAACACCAACAAGCGTCATCGGTCAGCTGCTCTTCTCGCCAAGCCACACGTTGTGGCCAAAAGCTCGTGCAAATCCTTGAGCTCGCCTCACTGGGCAACACGATTTTCTCGCCAGGACCGGGCTCTATTATAATGCTGGATCGCAGCCGTGCTCCAGTTCTCCCCGCAGTAAACCTCTCTCGCTTTTTCAGCCGTGTCGCAGTTCGATGCTGCCTCCACTAGCGGCGAAGACCGTGCGTTGTTGTAGTGACATGTCGTTCGTGAAAGAATCGTTTTTTGAATGAATCTTCTAGGCGAACGAATCGTTCTCAGTTTACACTAATTCATGAAGAATTTTTCAGAGTTGTCATCCACAATGAGCGAGTTTCATATGAGTCTCAGAGATCGAGAGCTCTCATTCGTGAACGAAAGGACTAAATCGGTATACATGTCGAGTTGATTAAACCGATACATGTCGTTCGTAAACGCAATGAACTGGTACATATCTTCTCTTAACAAAATTGATGAGAGTAAACCGGGTCATTTAGCATGTCAATCTTGCAAAATGTAAAGCGCAGTTATAGGTACTGTGCACATATTGTTTACAAATTTAGCATACAAAAGATAAATTCCACGTTTAATCCCCGATTTATGAACGTGAATATATAGATCAATATATGAACCGTCTGACCAAACAATTAAAATGCTAATCATGCAAGAAAACCTCGTGATTTGCTCATCTGAACAATTTAAATAGACGTTATATATAGAATGCGCTTATGAAGACGCAAAAATTTGTTAAACGGCGTTATGACTTAACTCTGTCCGATGACGATGCCACTTTTTAACCACGAAGCAAAGGCTTTTTGCAGAGTTGTCATCCACACCGAAATGTCTAAAGACATTACATTTGCTTTACTGTGCATGTTTAAACCTCACTGAGATGATACAGACATAAGTTTCATGCAATTATTCCGGCAGGATCGATTATTTAGGGACATATTTCACCATTTACTGGCATGATTATTCAGAATTTTTCAAAAAACGCTACTGCCTCGTGTTTGGCTGCAGAACAACAAGTGTGAGTAAATTTTCTATCGTCTTTTTAGAACTGTTATATGAAAAGCATGCAAAGTAAATGTCTTTAGAAACGGCTTGAATTTGAATATCACATTACTGCAATTAACGTTACTGCTATAGACATGTCTATTGGTACAATGGTTTATAAAACTAAACATGCTACATCCTTTCAAAGCCTCTATTTTCACAGTCCATACTACAACAGGAAAACGGCATCCCAAAATTTATCTGCTCTGGAGGCTGTTTAAAAGGGCCCGAAGGCCAAAACAAGAGGAAAAGATGCTTTTCCAACAGGACTGTATTAATTCAGACAAGGTTTGACCAATTGTCAAATCAGCCAACAACTACAGCAGCCAAAGCAAGCATGAAGCTACTTTTACTTGCTACACGGGCCTGCACATCTCAGTATTTCCATCCTGTTACTTCTGCTAGCAGTGCAGGCTACACAGGTTCGTCAAGACATCATACACCCCAGCCCCTTCCCACGACCCACAGCTACAGCAGCTGAAGCAAACGTGAGGCCGCCTCCATTCGTAAACGCGCCCTCAACTCTTCCGCTCCCTCATGCTACTAACCATTTTTCTGTTCAGTGGCCTCCAGCTCCAGATTTGCCAGAAGGCAGAGGGTACCAAGACCTATTATTGGTCAGGCCGATTATTTTATTTATTTATATATCTATCTTGAACCCTCTTCAGCCAACCCCTCCAACACTAAAACTCCTAATCTACCATAGCTAACTCTCCTAACATGCCCTATCTATCTGTAACGGTCAATCCTCACTTCAGCCATCCTTCCGCAGGAGCTTTCTCTGTATCTCCCCACCGCTGCAGCATTGTCCGCTCCCGCAGGAGCCTTCTCTATATCTCCCCACCGCCGCAGTATTGTCCGCTCCTGCAGGAGCCTTTTCTGTTTTTTCCTCACTGCCGCAGCAGTGTCTGCTCCCGCAGGAGCCTCTACCTATATTTCATCACTGCCGCAGCAGTGTCTGCTCCCGCAGGAGCCCTTTCCATCCTTCCCTACTGCCGCAATTCTCGCTGCCGCAAGAGCCTCAAAAAAAAAATAAAAAAATAAATAAATAAATAATATATATTTTATGTCCATTCTCCAATTCAACCTCATCAGGCTCGCTTTTGTCTAACTCCGGAACGCCCAATCTAAATTCACGATGGACCCTCCTTTCATCAACGACGACAAAAAAAAAAAAAAAAAAAAAAAAAAAATCCATCGATTAATCGAGTAATAAAATGCGTTTTTGCTTAATTATACTGATGTGCGCATGCACAGTAAATCTGATGGGTAGGATAAAATGTCAGGACCCCGGACTTTTATTTAGTCGGGTTGACGTACCTTTTCAGTTCTGTGTATGTGATGTGACGCTAGTTTTACTTAAATCAAATGGTCAAATGCTCATGAACTGACTGTCAGAGCAGTTCTGGAGATGTTGTTCAAGTCCTTATTTAGTGAGACCGCAGACGCAGAAATTACCGTGAGCGTAACGCGCGCTTCAGTGTGTGTGTGATAAAGGAAGTCGCGCTCCTGCTCCATTCATTAACAGAGACACACAGAACATGCAGGATTTACATTTAAATACTGTTCCGGCTTAATATTTAGAGATATTAATTCGTGAATTGGATGTAAGTGCAATTACCTATTTTGATTAATTCATTCATTCATTCAAAAAAAAAAAAAAAAAAAAAAAATTATTAATAAAATAAATAATAATAATAATAATTGGCAAGTTCTTTGCCATTCCGCGTTCAACTGTAAATTCCGTTTTTGTGACTGGATTCCGCAATCCCCTCCACGTTTTCTGCATCACGGAAATTGTAGGGCCCTAGTTGTGGTATGCCAGCTCTATCTTGCAATGGATACATGCCACAACGTTCTCTTTACGTCCTCAAATCAAAACACTGCTGACTCCTTGCAGTACGTGATTTTCGGATGCAGCGCTTGTCTCCTTCCGCCAACAACAACCCAAAAAAAAAAAATGCGTTGTCACATTTTAAAAAAATAAAATAAATCATTGCGAAAGAACCTGACGTGAGATTTGGAATAAATTAAAAGAGGCTTCGAAGCAGAGGAATTTGCCTACATCATTTTTGTAATCGCGTTACTCGAGGAATCGTTTCAGCCCTAAACTTAAGCAGCTCAAAAGGGGCCTCTCACATAATCCGATAGATGCCCTCGGTTGTTGTTCATCAGACATTTAAAAAAAAAAAAAAAAAAAAAAAAAAAATATTCCTCCTTAAATCATGTTGTGTACTTGAATAATAGAAGCCTCTCAGTTATCGTTTCTTCGGCCAAAGTAAGGGCCCTCCAGCCATCGTTACAATCTCCTTGCCTATTTCATCATCGGACAGGGCTCTCCCTTCCGGTGCAGCTGGGCAGTGGCTCCCTTCGGTCGCAGTGTGAGCCTTTCATCTGTCATTGAGTTGCGCTGCGCGCTCAGCGGCAGATGGGGGTATCCCTCCCGGTGCAGCAGAGCCACAGGCCCCCTTCGGTCGTTGTGACAGCCCTCCATCCGATGCATCAAATTAAGCCGCTTATACAGTCGCAAGGGGGACTCTCCCTTCCGGTGCAGCAGAGCCGCAGCTCCCTTCGGACGCAGCGAGAGTCCCTCCATCAGTCGCGTTTTCTTGCCTACTCCGTATCGGACGGGGCTCCCCTACCGGTGCAGCAGACCCACGGCTCCCTTCGGTCGCAGGGTGAACCCCCCCGTCTGAGTTATGTTGCATGCTCAAGGGCGGACAGGGTTCTCCCTCCCGGGGGAATAGAGCTGCTGGCTCCCTTCGGTCGCAGTGAGAGCCCTCCATCAGACGCATCAAGCCATGCCTCGCATCGCAAGGGGGACTCGCCTTTCCGGTGCAGCAGAGCCGCAGCTCCCTTCGGACGCAGCAAAAGTCCCTCCAACAGTCGTATTCCAGTTAGCGTCAATCAGGGCTCTCCCCTCCGGGGCAGCACTCCTGCTGCAGAGTTGCGAACCCCCTACGGAGGCTGGGAGAACCCTCAGAGGCAAAAAAAAAAAAAAAAACGTGCCTCCATAAACCCGCAATGGGGGACTCCCCCTTCCGGTGCAGCAGAGCCGCAGCTCCCTTTGGATGCAGCGGGAGTCCCTCCAACAGTCGCGTCTCTTTGCCTTCTCAGCATCGGACTAGGGCTCCTCTTCCGGTGCAGCAGACCCACAGCTCCCTTCGGTCGCAGTGTGAACCCCCCATCTGAGTTATGTTGCATGCTCAACGATGGCTAGGGATCTCCCTCCCGATGGGGTACAGCCGCTGGCTCCCTTCGGTCGCATTAGGAGCCCTTCATCCGACGCGCCAAACCGCGGCTCGAATCTCATTGCCTATTCAGCATCTGACGGGGCTCTCCCTTCTGGTGCAGCAGACCCACAGCTCCCTTCGGTCGCAGTGTGAACCCCCCGTCCGAGTTATGTTGCATACTCTATGGCGGTCAGGGATCTCCCTCCCGATGGGATACAGTCGCTGGCTCCCTTCAGTCGCAGTGAGAGCCCTCCATCAGATGCAACAAACCGCGCCTCGTACTCAGCCGCAAGAGGGACTCTCCCTTCCGGTGCAGCAGAGCCGCAGCTCCCTTCGGAGGCAGCAAGAGTCCCTCATTTCTTGATATCCGGCATCGTGCTCCTCCCATAAGCGGCACGGAGGGCTCGCTGGTAAGACGTTGCGAGCCGCAGCTCTCGTCGAACACTGGGCGGGCTCTCCCGGTCGCTCTGCATTTTCTTCCCAACACGCATATTTTGGGGGGCAACTAAATTTTATCTCTCTGGCTGCTGTCCTATGGCTTTAAGCTTCTTTTGGGGAGTTATTTAGGTTCGGGCTATGCTCCGGGCCCGGACCCCTCCCCCAGGACAGCACGCCAAAATATGCCTACTATTTGCCTTCAGATTAGATGTAAGGGTGAACTCGTGAAATGTGGTTTTATTAACAAAGTTCGGGAGAAGCACGATCAGATAATCATCCAATTTGGCACAGGTGCATCTCGTTTAGCTAATCATCTTAAATAGCACGCAAGCGTATATATATATATATATATATATATATATATATATATATATATATATATATATATATCCAGTCTTCCTACCTACTGTCCCACGACAGTTTTTCGGCAACCCTCCTCCACCCCAACTCCTCACTTCTAATCTATTTATCCCAAATTAGGGATAGGGGGAGTTATTTAGGTTCGGGCTATGCTCCGGGCCCGGACCCCTCCCCCAGGACAGCACGCCAAAATATGCCTACTATTTGCCTTCAGATTAGATGTAAGGGTGAACTCGTGAATGCATATTAAAGTTCATAAGTGTAGCGCTGCTTTGTTTACAGCAGTAACCAAGGAAACGCTTTAAGCGCCACCTGCTGGAAGAGAGTGAATATGCATCTCGTGCAGATATATTTTATGTTTAGTTTTACAAAACTGAAGTCAAACCAGTTGTATAATTGAAGTTGTATAATTTCACAATCTAATTTAGATTAAAAATGGCTCATGTTGCTTGTATGCAGCATCTTTGTTTGGATCATGATTAAAAAGAAGTGGTTGCCTCTACCGTTAAATGCAAAGAACACAGACTGAGCCTTATTTTGTTGTGCTATACTATAAGTGTTATAGTGTTATATTTCATTTTCACAAAGAAACGTGCAGTATTTTGTTCAAGCAATAATAAAAGGACACGTTTAATTTTTAATTTATCTTAAAATTCATTTTGTAAAAAAATAATAATTGTGAATTGAAGCAAATCGTGAGTTGAGTACATCGTTAAATCCCTAAGTGATGGGAATTGCTGATAGGCAGAAGATGAATGAGGAAGTGATGTGGGAGTTACAATTGTATAAGTGACGGACAAAAAAACTGTCCATCAGAGCACTCATTAAAGCTACATATCATGTCTACATGACCCTGGCTTCTTTAATAGGAACACTGTAGTGCTTAGCTCACCCCAAACCAGCATCTAACTCCTAATTTAGAACAACATTCATATTTTGAAAGACAATAATATGTAAATTTCTTTCTGTACAATATTGTAAAAATCTGTTTCTAACATATGTTTTATGATAAAAATGTGTCATATTTTTCAGTTGTTTAAAATTAATGATAAATTACTATTATCATTATTGTTATTATTATTTTGTCCTATAAGGCATTACATTTACTATTTAATTTATTTAATTTATATCTTCTGTCTATAATTTCAAAAAGTAATCCTAAAGACTGCTGGACAGTGGCCCTGCTTAATCTGATTGGATTGTTTTAAATAACTGGCACCCACATGTTTTTAATCAGTCCATCTGGAAACCTCCACCTGGAAGTCCTGTTTACAAGGTACTGAGATCATAAAGTGGTTTTTGAAAGAAGAAATGATCTCTGACAATGTAAGGTTGCAAACATGGTGCACCATTATTTTAAATAAATTTCCAGACTCTTTAGACAACAGGCGTAATACCTTCTGACGTGTAGTCTACGACACTACCCTGGTATTAGCCTCTTATTATTGGCAACATTTGCTGAAACTTGTTAAGTCATTGTGTAGCCTTCCATTGTTCCCTTTGCTTTGTGTCATGGGTTACAGTTAGGTTTAACCTTTACTTTGCACTTACAGTTTTTTTCAAATACTTACAAAATCTTTACTTGTAACACAAGAAACACACAACAAATCTGCAAACCCATACACTAATTTGCAGCCTTTGACTCAGTTTTAAATTTCATAAAATACAACAACACACAATTCTCTATAACACACAAAAATCTATTAGGAAGTATTGAGATTTCCTTTTTCAAATACAACCAGTCAAAATGTCACACAAATTCATCAGTGCCTAACACAAACTCCTCACATGTTCAAACACTCATCGATTTACTGTAAAAACCAAGCAATCATGGCATTAGAATGGGCCTATAAATACACATGGTTGATCTATTTCTTTTCTTTTGTACTGTGTAACTGTATTCCCAACCACAAATGCTTACAGTAAAAAGTTTGGTTTCAAACATGCTTTTGTGTTTACCATGAATTTTCAGCATCCCACTGCCAATTACTTTCAATCTTGAAAAGAAATGTACATAGGAGCACATGAAAGAAGAACTTAGAAGAAACCTAGAAGAACTAGGTTTTGAATAACTGTGTGTAAATGAAATATTATGGCAAAGGTGTTTGCAACGCAAGACAAATGTTTGCTTTTGAGATGTGTTTGTGATATTTTGAATACAGTACTTTATTTTGCAAGAGATGTGAGGCATTTTGTGCGTGTAATTCTTGGATTCGTTTTTTTTTTTTCTAAAAAGAGGCAAGTTTTGAAAATTGAAAAAAAAAACTAATAGTGTTGACAAAATGGTATATTTAAATATTTAAATGACAAAATACAGTTGCCATCGCATAAAGCCAGTAACTTGGTCAGTAACAAAACTTGTCTAAAGTTTACTATGTAGAAAATAACAAATTATACAGCAATAAAAAAGACCTGCAGTTAATATCTGAATATGCTTGAGCACACAGAATGTCACCAGCAGTTTCAGAACACTAAGATTTAGAATGTGAGGTTTCCATGGTGACGCTGATGCATGTTGCCGTGACGCTGAAGAAGGAAAACAAGTTCAGACAGAGGAAACATGATTTGAACTCGTACAGTCTTTTTCTGCAGCTACTATGTGCTGTCTACTTGCTTTCGGTCATGATTGTAATCATAAGAATGATGAATTAGCCCTAGCTAGTTTAAATGAAATCAGTATTTTTAAATAATGTTGTGTTTGGGATTGTGCAGTGTCCAGCTCATAAATGGGCCACATAGCTTAAATTCTTATGTCACTTAATAGTACAATGCTGATTGTCAATAAACCCCTAAATGGAGCAAATATATTCAAACTAAAGGACATTATGTTGTTTTGAGCTGTCTATTACAATCTGAATTGATGCTTAGATTTTTGGCTTAACAAAAAGCCCCTGGTTATGCCACTGAGAGAAAGCTGTCTGTTAGGATTCACATCCATCTCAAAGGCAATTGCTGCAGTAGCACAGGAATGGAATGGAACCCAATGGAAGATTGATATTTGGAATCTTTCATCTTTTCTTCATGGGTTCCTGAGCTCTAAATGCCATGTGACTCATTACTGGAGTAGCAGGAAAATTATGGCATGGCAACTCTGGCTCACTTATGGAATTATAAGTGCCAATCCCTTTACAATGTCAAAAGTAATGAGGAATTAAAATAAATGTCAAGCTTTTAGAAAAACAAATCAAGCAAAAAAGCATTACTTTAATAAAATGACTTTCGACTCGGCTCGGTACAGTTCAGCACGGCACAGCTTAGTTTGCGTTTCCACTGCAGTTTAGAATCACTTAAGAGTAGGCAGGATTATTCACATTCGTTATAATTGTGCCGCCTCTACTGCCGCAACTCCTGAAAAACATTTTCATTCCATGTCACTCCATCAAGCTCTCGCTGGATCCGCTCCTCTGCTATCCATGAGAGGAACATCTGTACTTCCTCAACAGACAACGAAACAACCACTTTGTGTTAGTTAAAAAAAAAGTGCATTTGTTCAAAACACTCGGTTTGATCCTTCGCTGGCTGTGCTGATTTAAATCTAGCGGTTCTGTTGTGTTTTGTGTTCAGTGACGCAGGTAGTGACGATTCTCTTTGGCCAATCCTTTTTGAGCAGAGTTTACGCGTCAGGTTTTGGTAATGGTACAGTTCACTTGGAAGTTCCAGGTGGAAGTTCCAAGTTGGAACCTCAACCGAGGTGGTACAAAAAAAAGAACCAGGTACCAGGTACTGTACCCAGTGGAAAATTCCCCCGTGGAGCAAACAATGGTTTTCTCAATGTAGTAAATGACTTCAATTAGACTTTATTGAACGAAGCAAAAAAGCCATGGCAACAAAGTCTTCGTCTGAGCCGGCATCCATACTTAGGGCCCAATCATACACCCGGCACAATGCAGCGCAAGGCGCAGCACAACTGTTTTTGCTAGTTTCAACCCAATATGTAGTTCTCATTTTCCCGTCATAAACCACGTTGTTTAAATAGCAAATGCATTTGTGCGCCCATGGCTGTGCTTGTATAAAAAAAGAGGTGTGTTCAGGCACATTACTGTTTTGAGGAACAGAAAATAAACTGCGCCATAGACCTACTCAAACCTGGTCTAAAGTCTAACGTCAATGGCGCAATATTTTTGTTATTTAAAGAGTGCGTTTGTAGAAAATGCGCCTCTGGCTGGGTCCACAATGCATTACTTTGCTTATTACACACAGGAACACGCAGCAGCACTCAAACATGCCAAATATTAACAATAAAAGGTGTAAAATACAGTGTAAAATAATGATATTGTGTAGGCTACATAAGTATAATAAGAGTATGGTGCAAGCAGTAGGTTCTTGCAATGTTACACAATGCCATTATGCAACTTTGCATCAAAAAATTAGATCTTCCTTTCTTTAGTATGCAGCTATTTTAGGGTAGGTTTAGTGTTGACAAAACCAAACAATCCAATCTGGTCTATAATCAGATCAGTGGGTCACATGTTCTCATATATATAGTAAACATTTGTGGCAGTATTGGTATTTCTTCTCAATATTTTACCTATGATATCTATTCTACCAGTACCTGTTTTTAGCCAGTTTTGTATAGTCTATGCAGTCCAATTAAATCATGGGTTCAGGAGAACACTACTGCTGATATGACCTTCATGTTTGTTTATCACACTGGAAATACTAAATCAGGTGCATTGCATTGTGGGATACCGTGTTAAATGGTGCACACTGCAAATGTAGTACAGTACAAACAGTATAAGTACAAACTGCACTGTAAATATGAGAAGAATGCTATTCTGAACACAGCCAATGTTTAAATCATTATCTACTAATTTGTAACAGGTGTCATTTTAAGAAATAATTTAAAAAAGGTATAATGCAGTATCATATGCAAATGTTATCAAATAAATAAACCACCAGTAAAATAAATGGCACATTACAATACTAATCATGCAATCATTAAAAAGACCATCGTGTTGAAAAGACCCAAGTTTATTTTCAAATGAATAACATTGACTTTTAGTAGTCCATTCAACAGTGCTGCACTTTGACACTAAACCACTGCTTATTTACACATTTTATATTTAAATGTGAAAGCCCCAATCTACCTGTTCATTATACACTTTCATGGCATGAAAAGAAAACTTACATGATAAATGAGTTCTGAATATGGGAAATTATACAGCTGAGCACCATGTTTACTCATTTTAAAAAGCGAGTAAAAACAGCAACACAAACTGTTTCGCTTTGTTAACATACATATCCACAATGACATATAAGCACATTTTTATTTATATAATCAAAGTATTAAACTTCAATAAATAGATGTGAAATTTCATGTATTTTAATGCTGCATACATCACCAATTGAAATAAAATTAATATGTTTCAATACGTATTGCACTTTTTTTTCTTCGTACACTGTGCACATGAAGGCATTCTGAGTATTATTACATTCTAGTACAAAATAACCAAATATGGCTCTCACTATTATTATTGTGCCTTGAGTGTAGCTTTACCCTCAATTCTCCATTCCTACATCCATTGTATCAAAACAAAGAAAGAAAGAAAATAAGGACATTCAATGACCCTAACCGTAATGAAGAAATGTGGCATGATGCATTAATATGACATCACAGCACACTGGAAACAAGAATAATCAAAGAGGATCCATGTGTTCATCTAATGCTCTGATATTCAACCCCCTTCTACAAGTCCTCCATCCTGAACTCTTTCCAAACACTAAAATTATCTACAGCTATGAAGTAAAGGAGTAATATCAATATGAGTTTTAAAAGAAACAATGAGTCATAAGTAGACATTGTGCGGCTCTTCAGTGCATGTAGCTGAATTCAATTAGCACCTGAATTTAGCTAGTTCTCCGCTAACCCCTCAGTAAATATACATTCTAACAGACAACATTACAATGAAAGATCATTAGATTTGGGAACTAAACTAGATTGTGTTGATGATATAATAGTGTGGTGTGTACTGTATGAATCTCCATGACGAGCCCTTTGACTGAAGCAGTTCTGAACTCTCTTGGCCGTCTGGTCAGAGTTCGTTGCAGGCAGAGTTCTCTGTTGTTTTAAACATTAGAATAGAGTTATATATTTTTAGAGCCGGCCCTAGTTTAATGCTGAGGATCTTCACCAGGTCCACCTGAGTCAACAACAGGAAGGCCTCGCCATCAATTTGCTGAAACCAAACAACAATAAATTAGCTGATAATCATACACAGCTGTCAGTGCAGAAGATGCATTGCTTGTGGAATTCTTTGATTCAGTGTAATTTCAAGGTGTTTTGCTCTACAACTAAATGTCCTAAAAAAATGCTTCCTGAAATTCATGCAATAGAAAAAACATCAAATTTCTGTTAGCAAACAGACATATCTGCACTGCATGGGATGTACTGTACTGTGTGAAAGTGAAGTGTGTGAGATGATGTGGTAATGTACTCCAGGTGCCAATGACGTTGAAACTATGCAAACAGTGGAACCCTTGTATTAGCCTATAATTAGTGACACATTGCATCTGTTTCTTACAATGAAAATCCACATCCTCTCATTATAATAAGCAGATCTGTTTCCTCCGGAAGTGTCTCGTTGCACCATTTTTACACCCCTGGATTTCAACTAAAAATTAACTATGACTTCAGCAAGGGATGATATAATAATATATGAGGGGTATCCCCCGACAGGGTGATCAGCACTTGAATCACACTGAAGGGGGTTATTCTGCGATAACAACCAGCTGGACGTACTGTACTTTATCCCGCTTATTAAACATCTACTTGCTACATTAGTAAATAATTAGACAATTTATTAAGTTATCCATTACAGTGTACAAAACAATCATTGCAAAATGGCAGCAGCTATGTTTGTATGAAACGAGAGAGCGAGTCAGATACCAGAATGAAGTTTTAATATTTCATTAGCTAACCAAACATAAAGCTTCTACCAAAAACTATCAAGAGTATAGCATCAGTTACCCAGGTGAGGTGTGTTATCGGTTTTTACTGGTTGTTATCGAGGGATAACAGACCTTGGAATGTTGCGACTGACCAATCAGAATCAAGTATTCCACATCACCGTGTTATAAGGCAGGATAGTTTTAAGTGTACATATTCTGACTTTGACACATCCAGTGTAGACAACATCCAGCTGCTGCATCACAATGTTATGTTGGTCACTTTCAACACAGACGCAGTGTTTCAAATGAAGATTTAAGCAGTTGTTTCAACTTAAAGGTTCAGTTGAGAGGAACAAACATATTACTAGATAGACCACTGCAATAAATCTAACGAGATCACAGCACAGTGACTGAATGGAATGGGTGATTATGTGAGACAAGTGCAATCTCAGTAAATCCAAAGCTGCTGTCATCTTATAAGATCTTTTCAGATAAATGTTCATGGGGTTCAAAAGTGTAAGAGCGCAATTATGAGGCCTGGAGATAAACAACATTTTAGAAACTTTACAGTCTGAAAACAAATAATGGTTATACCATAAAATTAAGAGAAAACGAAAGATTCTGCAAATCAAAGGTCTATGCTGTTTTGAGTGCTGCTGCTTTTTTGCTGATTAAAAAAGGGCACATAACAAATACTAAGATTTTAATTTTTTTTTAATTCAATTTTAAACTCAAACTATGTTATGTTAATTTTATATATATATATTTTTAAAAGGTTGTATGCATTGAAAACATTATCACAATCAGCTGTGTGTGTGTGTGTGTGTGTGTGTGTGTGTGAGAGAAATGGATTGGCTGCAGGTAATCAACTCAAAATTCTCAAAACTCAAATTTAAGACCTAAACAAATAAAATAAATAACATATAAGTGGGGTAGGGTAATGTCTAAAAAGCGTGGTTTACAGTTCAGTTACAGGTTTTCACACAAGAAAAAAGTCTTGTAAAATGATGAACTACCCATTTCTTAATGTGTTAATAGTTTAGAGTTTTAAAGTGTATTAGCATTAGCCTTTTGTCGATGCACTTGTTAAAATGTACCATTCTGAGCGTAAAAATATGGGTACATTTTCACTTTGGTCAGAACAAAAACAGAAGGGCTGATTGAAAATGCACATTCATTCTCTGCCAGCAGGAGGAGCTTTTGGAGCGGCAGTTTTTTTGATGAAATCATTGCCGTTTGAAGTTTAATCTATCCCCCAATATAAAACCTCTTAATTAATTATAATTAAGACTTTCTTGTACCATTTAAGACTTTTTATGGCCTTACATTTGATATTAGTATCTTGTATAATTTAAAGGTGACATCATGGAAATCTGACTTTTCCAGGTTTTAAGAGCTATAATCAGGTCCCTGGTGCATCTACCAACCAAGGAAATGTGAAAAAGATTAACCCAGTCACTTTGCTTAGGTAAGCCTTTTTTCTGCAAGCGTTTGAGAAAGCGTGTGCTCCCCAGTGATGCTGCAAAGGGATCTTATTATAATATTACCACCCCCTAATCTGTAAGTTTATACCCATGGTGCCGACATTTTGATTTTGCAAGCGACAACAGTGTAGCAGCTCTAACGCCATGGTGAAGTTTGAGTAAAACATGCTAACTGTTAGACTTTTACACCCCATCGTATGACAGCACTCATTAACCCAGTTCCCATTTGCACATAAAATTAAAAAACACAGGACAAGACAAAGTAAACATGAGGAGAGAGAGATGGAAGATAAGAGCAGAAGAGCAGACAGACAGCAGCTCCGAGAGCAGAATTATTTAAAGCAGCATCCCTCCGGCCTCTTTTACTTTCTTGTTAGTAGTAAACATGCATAATGCTGTATCGTGGGATGACTTGACATGCCTATAAATGGTTTCATTGAGTTCTTCTCACATGTCCCAACATGCCCCATGCTCTCTTCCTTATGAATTATATTCTGTTCCTAAAATGCTTCAGTTACTCCGGCTGCCAAACCTCATGATAGAGGACTAGTTAAATATTTCCCAGAGGATTCAGTCGTTCTGATTTCACTCATGATTAAAAGGAATACTTTACCTCCTCTCTGAAGGTGCGCACTTGCTCCTTGCAGCCTGGAAGTCCTTGGATAAACTCGATCACCTGCAGAATAACAATGAGGATTAGAGGAGGGACAACAGCTGAACTTAACTGAATCCAAAACTGATCAACTGATCTAATAAAAACTGTCTTGAATTTAATATGCAGATTCACTGTGTACCTCATCCACGCTCCACACTGCCACTTTACTGGCCGTGATGCCTGCCACTGTTGGAAGCAGCTTGCTGTGCTGATCCCAGCAGTGAGGCATGCTGGGAGATGGGCTGGAACACGGCATGAACACAGACTGGTGCAAAGCCTGCTGTAGAGTCAGCTCTGAGAGAAACAGAGAGAAGGGGTCAATCCCATAGTAAAATGAGCATCGTTACGCCCTAATCAAGGCATCACCCTAGAGGAGGACACGGGTTACTGCAGACAATGCTTTCGAACATATAGTGAAATTAAATGATTACAAAAATTAGGGATACGCCAATATTTATGGCTAATATCCATAAGCCAGATATGAACCATTATTGTGTCTAAAAGAATTACAACACTACAACTAAAAACAACTGTTGTATATGCTAAAAGTACATTTTAGAATAAGAAACAGACAATAGGAACAGGTAAATGTACAATTTATATTAAGACACAAATATGTCTTTATGAGGAGGAACCACTGAGATACTGGTAAGATATTAAAACTCTGGTTGGAATATAGATAACACAGGGATATACAGTCATCAACTGATTTGAGTAAATAGTTCAGTATCAGACAGCTGTGTCACACAGCCTGTGTGGGGTATAGGCTAAAACAAATATAGGTAAATATGCAGTATAAAGTAACACCGAAAACTGGCATGCACATTACATCTGGAGCCCACAGAAATGAAAAAAAAAACAACAATGAATACTGGGCTTGATTTCAGACACTACGTGAGTATTTGCACTTTGGCTTACAAGATGGATAAAAGAAAAAAAGAAAAATTTCCAAATAACATTAATAAAGGTTGTTTCCCCCAACAAATGAACTTAATTCCTTAGCATACTGCACCGTTTTTGCACTATTCTGCTATTGTAGGAAAAAAATGCTATCATTATTACTAATCTCCAGATTAGACAGAAATGAGACTCCAGAGTTAAAAATAAAAACAATTGTTTTTAAGTTGCTTAGACACAAAAAATGGTTCTTGAGGCCCACTCAGTGAAACCATTCACTCATATACCTTATCTTTAGACCGAATCTGCAAAAATACAAGTATAATTTTGTGCTTTGAACTCAGTTTGCTATTGTAAAACTAAGCAGTTCTCTACATTACTCACATCACTCACAACCAACAGCTCTTTTGTTTAATTTGGGAAACAGGCATGTAAATGCCATTAAAACACTTATACCATTATTTGTTTATTTTGAAATAAAAAAATCAGGATTTAAAGAAATAAATTATTTTTACCTCCTTGCATTTCTGTTTACAGTGTGTGTGTGTGTGTGTATATATATATATATATATATATATATATATATATATATATATATATATATATATATATACGTGGTGGGCTGTTATCGCCGTTAATGTGCTGCGTTAACGCCAGACTCTTATCGGGGGATAAAAAAAATATTGCCGTTAATCACACGAGAGAGAGAGAGAGAGAGAGAGAGAGAGAGAGAGAGAGAGAGAGAGAGAGAGAGTCACAGGCCGTGACACTGAACAGAGCTCTCTTCTGCGAAGAGAAAGATGTCTCAAAACACTTGAACATCGAATCTGCTTATTTTTGCTCTTGTGCCGACAAATACATACAAAATGTCAAAATATCCACCTTGGAAATTATGCTCGAAAAAACTGTCAGTTATTTCTTAAGTGAAAGTAAACAGTTGAGGAAAAAATGTGATGTGTATTATATTGGTTGCGTTCATCTTCTCTTAAAGTGACCGCGCCTAATTTAGCGACTGGCTGCTGTAATGTTAATCCAAGAAAATGAAAGAAAATCACTCACTGCTCTTGAATGAATTACTTTGTAGTTTTAACAGTCAAACCAAAAATTATTCAGAAACCAGGTATAATTTGTAGGTTATAAATGTAGGTTTGATTGTATATTTAATTCTTACATTGAAGACTATCCAGCGCTATTTTACATTTAATTATTTGGTTTCTGTACCTTGACACCTACAAACTTGAAAAAAACTTAAACATTGGTGTGAAACAGGAGTAATGTTGTTTGCACCTTGTGCAATGTGGAATTAGTTTACAGCTTTTCCAAGCACTTTGTGATACATTTTGGAAACAGGAGATGAGCCCCTTTTCTAATGCCCCACCTAGCTTGATAAACCCCTTCTCAAAGACTTACTGTTTGTCAATTTTATTTGGGTAACACACATATTCTGAATGCCTTCGGCAGAATTCGAATGAGCCATTTTAATCTAGATTAATCTAGATTCATTTCAAGATCACAGTGAGATTAATCTAGATTAAAAAAAATTATCTATGCCCACCTCTAATATATATACACATACATACATACATACACACACGTTTGGGCTGTGAACGTTAACACGTTAATGCATCAGTGTTAATTTCGTTGACTAAATATTTTCGTCATTATTTTCGTCACGAATATATTTTTGCAGACGAAAACGAAACGAAAACTAAAATAGAAGGCACTGATGGAGACTAAAACTATGACTAAATTGATTGACATTATCGTCAACGAATAAAGGACGAGACGAAAATAGACTGTGACGAAAATCAAATCAGCAGACGGGAGAGATGCGAAGAATGAGCAAAAGAACCGGCAAAACGGAACAGACTGCATGATAGAAGAGAACCAATCTGAGCCTGACTTATTGAGACGTGAAGCGAAGGTTTTCAGTTTTTAAATGAGCTCCCGGGAAGACGGCATTCGAAGAGGTGATGTCTAAAAGAGCGACAAAATGTCCACAGCTCACTTCACGTTTGACGACGAACAAAACAAAACAAAGTGTAAAGCACGCAGAGCGCTCATTCGTGGCAAGAACACAACCAATTTGAAAAGACATTTACAGACGAGCCACCTGGACATTTTCTCAAATGTAATTTCACAACGATGTTCTTTTGTTTATTGAGCTAAGCAAAATTGGAAGACTGCAGTGCGTAGATGTTGTAGCATTAAATATTACGAACTGAAAAGTAATGTAAAATAGCCCCTTCTTCAAGTTAGATGCGAGCACAATACTAATACGTAATATTATGATACATACATTTGATTAATACCAATGTTTAGTATATTTTATAATGTTCTACTTGTTGACAATATCACAAATATTTCTATATTAGTCATGTGAAACGTGAATGTTCACATCCTATCATTATACATACTAATCTAGCAATATTGTAGTATTTAAAACATACAATATTGCTAGACAAATGAATACCTTATAAAATCTTGTTACTTTTTTTATCCACCCAATTTACTTTAAATGTATGCACTTATTGTTCAGCTCAGCTGTAAGCTTTAAGGTCCTGGACCTAACGTTATTTTTCTTTTATTGATGGTCAATTGGCAGCTAGTTATTGTTTACATTATCATGACAGTGTTTGTTTCTGCATAAAAGCTTTTGAATCGAAATAAAGACACAGTTGTGTTGAAATAAAGTTGAATTTGTGTTTTATATATTTTGGTTAAGTTTGTTTCCTATACCAGCTGTAAAAAATGGTCTAGTAAATCTGTTATTGATTTTAGTCTTATTTTAGCCGACTAAAATACCAAGCAATTTTAGTCGACTAAAATAAGACTAAAATTAAAACAAATCAGATGACTAAAACTTGACTAAAACTAAAAAGAATTATAGTCAAAAGACTAAGACTAAAACTAAATTAAAATTTTGTGTAAAAATTAACACTGTAATGCATGTGATTAATTTTAAAATCCTTAATGCATTCAAATAATTTACCCAATTAAAGCAAAATTACTGAAGCATGATTTCTATTCTTCTACCCAATTTTGCTTCTCTGCTAGCGATCAAATCATTTTAAGCTGCTAAACTCCAGGCAAGTTTTCGGTCCAATGATACAGTAAGCAGATGCATTCAAACAATCAGTGCTAATATAAAGGCGTTTTCAGTGAATTATCAATTCCAGTGTGTTTTGCTTTTAAACATGAGCTCTGTCATATTCTGTGATTGCCTCTGAAGAGCACAGGCCCTCACACGTCGTGCTGTGTGAAGTACAGACTGAACGGATTATCGACACATCCCACCTTTGTATGGCCAGATGAGACACAAACTACGTTTTTCTTGACTGGATAACCACTCTCACTAGTAAAGTTCTGATGGATGAAGGCTGCAATCAAGGTAAAGACAACTGCTGTGGCATACAGGAGTCGTACTTTATGCACTGTTATAATAATGCATGTCCGAGTGCTCTTGACACACTGATCGCACATTGTATTTATGCACAGGCACAAACATTTCCGTACATTCTCTATGTTTACACACATATTCAAGATAATGTTTTGATTTGTCATGTGTATTTTGCTGTGTTGAGTAGTTCTGAATGGATCCGTGTACTGTAGTAGATATATGAAGTCAGAAGGTGGTTGGTTTAGGCTTTTTTTTTCCATTTCCATGTGGTCCTGTTCGGTATCACAACTTGACTTTTCTAAAATGTAAGAAAGCTCTTTGCGGTTGCACTGTGCAAAAACTTACTATGCAAAATAAAATTTTTAGTTAAAATAGTTTTGAAAGAAGTATTTGCTTTTGCAAGATATTTGTGATGTTTTGCATGTGTTTTTGCATTTTCAATGTTCAATTTCAATTTGTTTATAAAGCACAACTAAACACAACTACCGTTGACCAGTGTGCCATACAAAGTAACCAACCACAAACAGAATTAAAAACACAAGGTCACAAATAAAACTGCAAGGCAGAACAAATGCAAATCACGAATAATAAGCCAGATTGAATAAAAAGGTTTTTAACCTGGATTTTAAAATGGATAGTGTAGGGGCAGATCTGATCTTTTGTAGGAAGACTATTATACAAGCCTCGAAGCACTTGACTTCTTGAAGCACTTGACTTCACAACTTGATTGACTTGTCTATCAAGCTTTAGGAAACTGTCCAACACCACATCCAGATTTTTTATGTATGGCTTTACATAAGGTGCCAGAGCACCAAGATTTAGATTTGCTATACAGTGTGTTTCTGAAGGGGTGAACACAACAATCGCTGTTTTCCTCTCAGTCAGACTTAAAAAAAATTCGAGACATCCATGCTTTAACATCCAAGAGGGAGGCAGCCACCGGGTCTAATCCATTCTTGTTTCAATGTTTCAACAAATGACTTCAGCTGTTAACTTTTTTTAATGTGGCTGACTCTCCCTCTGAGTTCAAACAAACCAATATTCCGGAGTAATGTACTCAAACAGATACACTGACTGACCTGCTGTGAAGAGAGAACTGAAGATGAACAATAAGCCGAGCCAGATAACGAACGCAAGATTGACCTAAAAAAAAAGTTAACAGCTTAAGTCATTTGTGGATTAAAGCTTATTGGAGACACCAAACGTTTCAAATGATTCAGTTCGATTTGGTGAACTGGTTCAAGAAGGTCTGGTTACATCGAATGATTCGTTCGTGAACCGGATATCACAAACTGCTTTGATTTAAACTCTCTCACAACAGACACGGAAGAGAAGACAATGCTGAATATCCAATGCTCATTTCCAATCCCTCCCCACTCATCACACCCCCTAAGAAGTCTTACAAATCTGTTAAAAAGTATTTGTGTGGCTTAGGAGGCCTGTAGAATACATCAATAACTTACAGAGTGTTGGAGTCCAACACCAGTACCTGCAAATCAAAGCAGTTATATGTAGTTCTTTGTATGGCCTGACATTGAAAACGGTCTTTAAAAATGGAGACCAAACTGCCACCCCTTCTCCCAGAGTGGGGGGAATAAAAAAAAATGTAAAGCTCAGAGAAATTAGTTGAATCTCCATTGGGAAGCCACATTTCCATGATATATAGAAAATCCAGGGCTTGGGAAGTCAAGTCTTCAAGCCTTTACCACAGATCTCGCGTTGACCAATGCCATTTTTATCTGCACAGTCTTAAAACAGCTGCGTTGCTCTATGCAGCAAGCGAAGATGATGCAGGGAACAAACACAAAAACACTTGCACAACTCCGTTGATGCTCTGTAAAAATAAACTTCATCCACTGGTCCCTTAATGCTGTTTCTCTTTTGGTAATCTGTGCAGGGTTGTCTTGCCCTGGCAACCAAAAAATACTCCTTCAAACATACAACTTAATTTTTGAAACTTTGTCCATGTTTAGCATGGGAATTCAACTCTTTAACAGTGTAAAAAACTCAGTATGCATGAAATAGCATTTCAACACCCCCCCCCCCTTTAATGGTCACACTGCCCTGCTTATCCCCGTCTTTTCAGGCGCTTTTTCACAGGATTATATGGTGACTGGTTCAAACAAGCCGGCAAGGATCCTTGGCAGGGAGGAGGCAAGTGCCATCGTCCTTTCTGAATTTGATTTAGTAACACTTCAGAGGAAATTCTACGATTTAAAAGCATTTGCCAGTTGTAGACTAAAAAAAGAAATACGACTTGCCATAAAAGAAACCAACAACACACAGACATAGACAAACTAAGAGACGCAAACACAATTATTTGTGTCTTATGTGTGTTGCAGACCAACTCTGACAGCTCTATTGTATGTCACTTTGAATAAAAGTATCTGTGTTACTTTAATAATGTAATGTAGAAATGTACGTAGGTTTACTCCTACACACTCTTAATGTAAATTTGTAAGGTTATGCTCGTCAGGACTAATGGATGCAGTCTCCATTGACTCAAAAAGAATGTAATTTAAAGTTAATTATGTTTAATCATACCAATTTGCTGACACAAAGAATCATGGCTAGTAGTGCTGACACAATACCATTCTCCGTATTCAGAACACCAGTACCAATGAAAATAATGGATCAAGTTTGATACAAAATGTACAAAATATTGCTTCAACTTATTTTAAATGATTAATTACTTTCAATATTATTATAATTATTGTAATGATAAAGGTAATGTTTGAAACCATTAGAAAACCATGCAGTGATGTAGTTTTCAACCAACTATACATCTTTAGCTTCCAAACAAGTACAGTCAGCAATAAAGAATAAAGAAAAACATTGTGAGTCATAAACAATTTTTTTTTTCCAGAAAAGAGCATTAAGATATTTCTCTAACTTTTTCACAGTATTATTGCTGTTTGATAATTATTGCTGACATCACAGACAGCGGAAGATCTAATCGGCTGCAGTATCTATCATTTAAGTGACTGATATTTGTTAAATAAAGTGTACACAAGCAATTTGAGGGTTTGTAATCCCAAGCAAGAGTAAATGCCCCTTTGAATTCACTACCTTGACCATAAATGACAAAATCACCTCTTTTCTTTTCTTTTCACCCGGTTGAAGTTGCTCTTTTCACTTTTGTTCAGAAGTTCCCTATGAATAGAGAGCATTCCAGCAGCACCCTTCAAGAGTGCAAAAAGCCATTTAAATTCACCCAGACAGCATCACTTTCTCAACACATATTGGTAAAACTGGTTCATAGTGCACTTAGAGTGGCATGCACAGTGTTGACGAGCTGTTGTGCTCCGCTCTGGAGGCCAGACATTGAGATAAGACCCTTCCCCACTGTCTGCCTTTTATAGTTAATCACTCTGACAGAACCTTTTTTTGAAGTGCGAAAAGAAACAGAACATTTTAAGAACACATACTGGATATATGTCAATATAATGCCAATAAAGGAAAATTAGATCTACATACAAGGTCAGTTTGCACATATATCAAATATGAAGTCGATTGTTAGGTTCTACAAACTATCCAAGGTGTGGTTTTGCAGTATAACAGTGAAGTTAATACATGTACTGAAGTTAAGCACAATATGAACCCTTTAACAATATGAACTACAGTATCACTCAGCTTGAGTAGCTTACTGGTTTTATAAAATGCCATGACAGGACAAGAGACTCTAAACACATCCCCTCCGGATGCTGTTTCTAGTCTGCAGGAACTTTGAATGTTTTTATTTTTACCTTCTTTAAAGAACACCTTTCTTTATATGACAACTGAGACAGCTCTGAAATTGTTGGGACTTAATGTTAACAGCTGTGGCAAATGGCCAATGTCATTCTCAAATTCAGAGTGCCAGTAGGCACACTGGCCTGCAAAAAGTCTGGGGTGACAGAGCATGGAGACATGACCATGTGCAGAGTTACGTGGGGGTAGTGCCCTATGGGGTCGTTTTTGTTTCATTTTTCAGGAAACTCTCTCTGTCTTGGCTGCGGAGGCAGTCCCAGAATCCATTTTAGCACTGGAGTTCAGGTTCTTTACTCCTCCTTCGCTGACCTGGCTATTAGCTGAGATTTCTGATCTGCTGGCGCCATTCTGGTCATCCTGTCACTCTGCTGGGGTTCCCGACCAACTGGAGCATCCCTGGTCTGTCTGGGCATCCAGTAGATTTCCTGACCCACTGGATCCTCCTTGGTCCCTCCCACCAACACCAACTTAGCCATTCATCAGCGTGTTTGGGATGTGTGAACTCTGGGCCATGTGATATGTTGTGTGAGCAGAGCATGGTGTTTGGACCACAGAACTCCTGCATTTTTTAGTTTCAGTTTAGTCCCCAGGTTTTGAATAATATTCCCGAGTTCCTGTTGGTAACCAGTTGTATCGTGTCATGCCCTGCCATATCCTGCCGGGCCTTGACAGAGTATTTCTCCTTACAGAGTAGATTTTGTTTATTTTGCAGCCCGCTGTGCCCATCTCGGCAACCAAGGCAGTCCCAGAATCCGTTCCAGCCCTGGAGTTCAGGTTCTGCCAGGTTCTTCAGAATGCTCCTGATCTGCTAGAGCCATCCTGTTCGGTCCCGCCGACACCACCCTAGCACTCCACTGGGGTTTCAGACCCATTGCAGCCTCCCTGGTCAGTCACTCTGGCTCCGATCTGGTTGTCCGGCAGGGCTCCCAACCCACTGGATTCTTCCTCGTCCTCCAACGATACCACCTCAGCTATCGGCCAGGGCTCCAGTGTGCTTGGACTGTGTGGTCTAGGTCCATGTGATATGTTGTGTGTGTGGAGTGTGGTGTTTGGACTCTACAACTCCTGTCTAGTTTAGTTTTGGTTTAGTTTTAAGGTTCTGATTACTGTTCCCGAGGTCTTGTTAGCTCCCAGTTGTGTTGTGTCTTGTCTTGTCTTGCCAGAGTATTTCCCCTTATGGAGTAGTTTGTGTTTTATTTTGCAGCCAACTCTGCCTGTCTCGGCCACCAAGGCAGTCCCAGAATCCATTCTAGCCTTAGAGTCCAGGTTCTCCCATGTTCTGGCTTCCTTTGGCTTTGCCCTGGCTATCAGTAGGCGTTCCTGAAATGCTGGAGCCATCCTGGTCTGTCCCAGCAGTACCACTATAGCATTCTACTGGTGTTCCAGACCCCTTGCAGCCTTACTGGTCTAGCCATCCAGCAATACTCCCAGCCAGTCGGATTCTCCCTGTTCCCTCCCACGATACCACCTTAGCCATCTGCCAGGGCTCCAGTGTGCTTGGGCCGTGTGCTCTACGGTCCGTGTAATATGCTGTGTGTCTGGAGGGTAGTTTTTGGACCCCAGCACTCCTGCCTAGTTTAGTTTTGGTTTAATTCCGGGGTTCGGATTACTGTTCCCAAGGTCTTGTTTGCTCCCAACTGTGTTGTGTCTTGCCTGAGTTTTTCCCATTTATTTTGTAGCCTGCTTTCCGTCTTGCTCATAGAGGCAGTCACAGAATCTGTTTCAGCCTCGGAGCCTCCATGGTCCAGGTCCTGCCTTGCTCCAGCTTCACCCTTTGCTCTACACTGGGGTCCCTGACCCTCCGGCTCTGCCTTGGCTGTCCACTAGGACTCCAGATGCATGTTTGCGTGTGCACAATGTGGTTTTCTGATCTCAGCACTCCTGTATAGTTTAGTTTCAGTTTAGTGTCGGGTTCAGATTAATGTTCCTGAGGTCATGTGGATGTTTCTATTTATGTCTTCTCCTGCCTTGTCTTCCCTTTACGGAGTATTCCTCTGTTAGAGTAGTTTTTGTTTTGTTATTTAATAAAAACCCTAAGGGGAGGGGGAGCAATCTTACTCAGGTTTGGACCAAGTGTGACAGCACCCTTATATTCAGTCCTAAATGACTTTAAGAAAACATGCCTGTACTTTAGTTTGAGTGGGGTTCTCTAAATGACGGTGTGATCAGCCAGAGAAGTCAATGCGGAATATTCACTGAAGAGTTAAGAGACTATGACTGCTCACTTTCTGACATCAATTAGTGGAGCACATCGCCAGTGGGCACCATCTGATGCCTGTTATATAAACACTGTAATCATCTCTGATATTGGCTCTATCCATGTCATTAGCTGCCATAAAAGCACATCCTCAAGGGAATTCATAAAAACATGCTGTTGGATACAACTAGATATCTAAGTGGCAATACCGTGTTTGCTCTTGCAGTCTTTTAAGACCTGGATAAAATTCTCTAAATCACTCTCTAATGTGTTCCAATGTATTCCAATGAAAAATTGCATAAACTCACAAGTGAAACTCAAAAAGACAAATGAAGCTACAGTGGGAGTGCAGATGTCAGGTACTGTCTCTTCAGTGTGTTTGTTTTGTATAATTTTGTTATTAAGGGAACAGTATCTGTGCTATGCTTTTTCATTCACAGCACTGAGTGCATTATGGGATGCCAGTGCAAAAGTCAGATCACATTTATTTGTATAGAGCTTCATATAATACAGATTTTCAAAACATCTTCACATTGGTAGAATTAGTGTTAATGTAAAATTTATTAATGAAGATATTAATTTATTATTACTATTTAGCTGCGAAGTAGCTCTACAGAAGACAATAGTGTCATTGTGCAGCCCACTTTAGTTCAATATTAATTCAATTCAGTTCACTAACAGCGTTGATGCTGCAAAGTTAGAGTCATTATCCAGCCCAATTCAGTTCAAATTTAGTTCCCATCTGATCATTTTAGTGCAGTTAAATTGATAATATCATTGAATATTATCAGTAAGAAGTTATTTATATTTTTTGAGCTACTTTTAAATTCACCCTAAGGCTCATTTATAGGGCTGGATTAACTGTATATGGACTTTCCTGCATACACCCATGTGCACACATATCAATATTCTCACACATGTACACAATCTCCTGCTCCTGGCCAGTTCAGTTCAAATATTTTTGACACTCACACACATCATCGACACATCTGTCCTCGCTGGCATTTCCCCCCAAAACACTCCATCAGGCTCGGGTAACTCCACTGCTTCAAACCCACTCTAAACCTACACACAATCCCCGAGGCTTGCAGGAGCAGCCTCCAAACCATCTGCCCTCATTCTGCGGATCTGTCAGCAGCTCACCACACCATTAATCAAACATCACCAGACTGCTCTGAGTCCCGCTTCACAGGTAGATCCTTCACGGTACGTTGTCTTGAACCGTGTCAAAGTCACATCAACAGCTACAGCCGTAGATCCTCCAGCCCCGTCGTGCTGACTTGCATTATTTAACATCAAGAAGATCAGGTCTTTTTACACAACTCCTCATCCAGGCTCTTGTTATCTCTAGACTTCACTAATACAACAATCTTCAACCAAACCTCGGCAAATGATCCAAAATGCAGCAGTGCTTTTGGTTTTTAAATGATCTCAACGCACACTTCCCCTTTCTTCTCTTATATATATAAAAAAAAAACTTTCTATTGCAGCATTCCTCTATTACTACCTACTCAGGATTAAATGCTTATATTGTATTCTTTATTTGCAAGTCATTGAAAATGAAAGCACCTGATATATTAATAAATGAAAAAAAAACATAGCTAGATAAAATGTGATTCCACTTGTCTGCTTTCTACTTTGTCACTGCTATGCTGCAATAAACATCTTTTTTTCCCAATGAGATCTTCAACATCCTCATTATTTTTTTTTCTTAAGTAACAATTACCCATGGCTGGAGCCCTTGTAGATTACCACTCGCGACACCCACAATATACCAGAGTACAGAAGCTGAGGTTCACACATCTTCTATTCTCAGACGCAAGTGACCGGAGCAAGTTAAAAAGCTTTTAAAGATGAGCAACAAACCAATCCTCTTCCTCATTAGTGACTGCCACTAAACCTTTAGATAACCAGCCACAGAGGAGGAAGGGAAGAACAGTTTTTCTGGAAAGAGACTCAATTCCAGCAAGAAACAGGAAGGCAGAAGGAAAGAAGGAGTGAGTCATCAAGGAAAGAAATAGAGCAGCTGTGATTAACTGAAATATTGTCAGCTCATCTGTGAATCACATGCTTCAGACACTGATTCTGAAGGCGTTCTCTTTTCTCATGGGCAAGTGGTATTTCCACATTTTAAAATTAAACATCAACCTATTTTACTTACAACCTATTTTTTCTCTTCATTTCATTACAATACTTCTATTACACGTGTCATTAGAGTAACTTTCACCACATGTATTAAAACCACTTTAAATGACACTGCTCATTTATTTACTCTGTTTTTTTCCCTCTCTTTTCTCACTCTCTAAATGTCTCTATTTTAAATTTTTTTACTATCTGAGTGTTTTTGTTGTTTACCGCAGTTGCTGAAGCTCCTTCTATCGCAAGGATTTTTTGTGTGTGCATACATTCTTGGCAATAAATCTGATTCTGATTGGGTCATTTCAAGGCTCAATACTGTCCACCAAATGGACCTTCAGCACAGAGAGGGTGGTGTAGATCTACCTTTGGTTTCAGTGACTGACGACACCTCGCTCTCCACTTCCTCTTCCTGAGGCAGCTCCTCCACCTTCCGGACTTTACAGGGCCGACCAACCCTGACAGAGAATATCATCAGGTGATCGTGACATCATCAGAGTTTGCACAGGACAAATGTACTACAACACCCCAGTACTGCACGTGAGAACAGCTGTTTTTATTTCAGAGATGAACACGGTGTACACCACTCAATGAATTAATCATGCAACATGGAGAGGTCATGTGACATCAGACTGTGTCGACGGTAGCAAGCTAGTATTCCATTTCAAACACAGCCATGGCTTTGAATTTAGTTCATTTAACAAGGAGCATCCTATTCTAGCAGAGGTATGGGGTGGTATATATTTCTTGTGTAATATAAAGCTCATTATACAAATCATTTCTGTAAAGTGAAACGCTGAACAGAATGAATAAAGCTGTATGTTCAGAGAAGTTGTGTAAAGCATCTCTGTCATGACACACTGAGCGATGGCTCGGACCATCATCGCAACAGTTTCCAGCAACATGTTTGGGTGAAAATGAAAGCTTGCTGACGAACAGGTCATTATGTCAACAGCACAACTGAGCAGGATCATTTTACTCGTCTGTTAGACCGTGTCAAGGACCGCTGTTTGTGTCAGCAGTGTCTGTCCAGTCAATACCTTCTCACCTGCAATGCAAAACTATTTCTTTCTCCTTACTATGATGTATAATTACTTGTTCTTATATTATTTAAATTGTAAAATCATGTTTTTGTACTCATGTACTTAGCTCTTTCCCTGCCATTGTCATATTTTTTTTTAATTTCTGCGTTTTCACCATTATGGATATAATATGGAGAAGAATATCCATAGTGAGTCCCTATTACACATCTTCTGAAAGAGTACTGTATCTCTGGATCAAACAAGGCGTAGAAGAAGAAGAAGAAGCAGAAAAAGGGAGTGTGTATGTCAGAAGTTGCATATGTAAAATAACACAATCGTCAGTAATTAAACAGCATTTAAATCAAAACGGCCTAATGAAATCAGTCACCAAGAGAGTGTCTGAGCCTAACCTTCGCTTGGTCTCTGTGGCGATGGGCTTCTTCAGCGGCGTGCTGGGTTTATCCGGCTGTGATGGGGCACAGGTGATGGGTTTGCTGGAGAAACAGAGGCGAGACGGTGAGAAATGAACACTTCACTGAAGGTGTGACAGAGGCCAGACGTGACAAAGTCCTCCCAGTGCTGTTCAAGGCCTGACGGGATATGATAATATGCTCCTTTATTTACAAGAGCAAGCGGTACTCTTTACTCAGCTCACCTTAAAATAAAGTAATAAATTAATATACCAATTTAAATTCCAGATTACAATTATAAAAGTGACCATACTGTACACTTCTGTCAAATTTTTACCCACTATTTGCTATTCAAGTTTCTTGCACCAAAGTTTTTATAATTTTTTAAAGTTAAAAAAAAAAAAAACTAAAAAACTAAAATACTGTAAAATGTAGAGGGTTAAGAGGTTTAGAAACATTTAAAGATACTTTAAAAATATACTCAAGAGTTTTGTTTGAGGGACTGAGCTGAATGTTTTTGCGTATTTGATATGAGATATGGGAAATGGAAATATAACAGAAATATGAATCTACAGGTGCTGAATTAATAATGTAGATCACCTGAATTGCTTTTGGGCACTAAAGACATGGAGAGATGTGACATAACTGATTGGAATAGCTGTTGACACAGAGCAGAACATTGAAATAATCCATGCTTATTTGTTTTAGATTAATTAAGGTCACTAACTTTTTTCTTATGTGTTGGTAATGCAGACTGTTGCATCATAATTTGACCTTGAATGAATGATGTACAGTATGGTTGGCAGCGGTTTGTTATTGTATTAACATGTCAATGAGCAAAACAAACTGTTATTGATTGTTTTCATGTCACTAAAGAGACCTCTTCTCATATAACTGGACCAAACCATACGCCATCAGTCTAAAATCTGCCAACATGACACTAGCTAGTGTGTTGTCTTCAGATCTTTAGTGCAAGATGCCCAATTTATTCTCTTCTTCTCTTTAACAATTTACAAAGTCAGAAAGTCTATGACGGCTAGTGTTTTAAAATCTGTTCAGATTGAGTGACACTCAAGCTCAGACTCGGGTTTCCATCTCTGACACGGTTAGCAAAAGAACCATTCAGATTAGTAGGCCAGAAACATCATGAGCCTACTTCGAGCTAATGAATAAGACATTTATTGAAATTGTCAACTGAAGGTGCAGCTCATGAGTGTAGACAGCTTCATTAATTATAACGCAAGTCATTTAGTTTTAATGCACCACAAAATGCCACTCACATCTGCTGTGGAATAGAACCAAATGGCTGTTTTTGCTACTGTAAATCAACTTTGTAGTTACTGGATAAACTCTGCTCTTTAATCAAGTCCCCACCAAGTGACTGAAGACTGGACAGGTATAGGTGTGTTAATGTGGCCAATCATATGCATACATTTGCATAGTCTACCATCAATGTGCATAGTATTCCCAGTTTATAAACCTCTTGCTGAATAGACACACACACAACAGATGAAAGTCTACATTACATTATCTTCTTGAACATCGATGAATGTTTGCAGCTTTCGTAACAACTGTGTATGAGTCACTTTAGATGGGTCTCAGCATCACACAGTCATGGTTGTGCTGTGAGAATCATTAAATACACACAGTCAGTTCAGACCCCATCAGAGAAACGGACACTCACTCATTAGCTTCAGCTGAGATCTCTGTGTTGGGTTCTGCTCTGCGTGGCCGACCCACGCCGCTTCCCGGCATCTCTCCGCTCAAGCGATCCGGCAGAACCGAGTCCTTGTTCAGGTTGATGTCAGAATACGGGCAACCCACAGCACTGAAACACCAGGAAACACGGTCGTTTCACAGACATAGCACCTATCACTGTAGCTCAGGAGCTGCTTTGTATCTTATCAAGTCACAGGTCTTAAAGTCTCAATGCATACTTCTTAAATCGGAGCAGAAGTCTTAGATTCATAAAGTCAGTGCATTTCGATAATGCATGAACTAGATATTGTTTATTCTGTTTTGTTCAGGGCAGTGTGACCTGAAGAAAATGTAGTTATTAATTATATCAAGTGTCAAATAAAAATAAATGCGGCTGTGTGATAATCGCTCAGTGGGATTATCAAATCAAAGACTGTGATTTCATCAAATAACTGTAGATTTTTTTTGTGTGATTTATATATATTTTTTTATTTTATAAATATCAAAATGAATAAAAAGACAATAAAAAACAACAACTGTACAGTCTGGTGCACTGCATCTCAGAGTGAAGCGCAGCACTGCGATGATCTGATGCTTTTATCAGCTTGGTTTACATCAAATAAAAAATATTTCTATACATGGTCTATATATCAATATACATAGAAAATATTTTTGCATGTGTTGCGACTTTAACATTTGCACTAATGCTTACTTAACATTGCATAAACTTCTAAATGGTTACAGCATTTCATAAGAATTCTGGCAAAATAAAAGCTTGACTGAATGTTTAGAAAGAATGTAAGACAATGTATATATATATATATTAGTGGTGGGCCGTTATCGGCGTTAACGGGAGACTCTTATCGGACGATAAAAAAAATATTGACGTTAATCTATTCTCAAAGTTGGGTTGATAGCTGGGTCTATATTTTAGCGCAGATGTATACCTAACCGAATTGCACTGTAGGGGGCGAGAACGAGTCTTTAAACCTGTGTGTATGCTTACCATAGACTAAAAGAAATGGACACAGCGAACTGCTTCTTTAATTAATTGGGTAAATATAAAATACAGTGCTCAAATTTAAATATTTTTTCTACTGTCGTTTAAAAAAGGTAATTATCGAAACATAAATTCTATAATTACTGATATCAAATGATATGAAACATTATATTTTGATATATTTTTTTAGCTATATTGCCCAGCTCTACCAAAGAGTACATACATTACATTACAGCACAATCCGCTGGATTGTGTTCACTCTTGGATTTTTGGTTCCAAATCACTTAGAGTCATAAATACACATATACCAGAGCTTTCTAGCCTCACTTGTTTTAGTGTTTTTGTTTCCAAAGCACCAACACAACTGGTAGAAATTTGAATGCGTGTCAGATCTGCTCATGTGCGTCAGGTTTTAAAGAGACAGTGCTGCTTTTAAAGTGAAACCTGCTGCAGTCTGTCATTGATGTAAATGACAGAACAAAAAAAGAAAAAGAGAAATCACTCACTGCTCTGCTCGCTGATTCACTTTTGTAGCTTGAATAAAAATTAAGCTAGGTAGGTAAACAGATCCCATTAAACCCATTTCAAATATATCATCTTTATGTTGTTTCTACATTCTTTTGGAGATTGAATATGAAATGATGATTGACGTGTGATTAATGAGTTGTTTTGTTCCCACACAGATTCACACTGACCTGTGGTGTCCAGAGTAGCGCGCTCCTTTAATGTGACCCACTCCTTTACAGCCTGCTGTAGGACAGCCGCTCTGCTCAGACGTCTCACACATGTCCTGAGCAGCTTCGAGCACACACACAGAAACACATCACACATTACACGTCATCCTAACTCTGGAAACCAGCATCTCAGCTTGCACACAGAGTTTTCACTGAAACACCAGCTTCACCAAGACTAAAGAAGGCTGTTTCTTCAGATTCAATTACAGATTTAAAATGTGTTCTTTCCCTTGTTTTAGATGTAATCTTATACCCTTTAAAGGGTTGACACTTCTAATCTTCAATTAACCTATCAGTCCATTATTAAAAAAAAAGTATAAAATATAAACCTTTACAAAAACTTGTGATTTGCATACATTTTTATATTTCTATATAATTATGGATGTCCCTCAGTTGTGGTGTCATTTCTACAACTGTGTCAGTGAAGAGTTATTAATAGAGTACATACAGATTTATATAGAGCGTGTATATAGACTCATGCAAATATGCAATTCATATATAAAGATATACAGACTGAAATGGATATATTCTCTTTCCCTGGTCTCTCTCTCTTTTCTCACACTCGTTTTGTTTCTCTCTCTCTCTCTCTCTCTCACACACACACACACACACACACACACACACACACACACACACCCTGATGCCAGCTGCTGATTTCTAAACATTGCTCCGATCCGTTTCCATGGACACAGAGGAAGAGAGCGAGAAGGAGAAGAAGATGATCAGTAAGACTGACTGGAGAAGAGCTCATTGTTCAACAGCATCCTCTGAGACTAATAGAAGATATTGACATGAGAGGAAGAGAGAGGACTGTTAGACACTCCATCCCTCTTTTATACCCACATCATTCCTTCTCTCTCTACCGACTACGATTTTCTATTAAATGACGAAAAAATGGCTGATTTAGAGGGTCTGTGGTAGTCTATTTACAGATGATACGAAACGAAACGCTGTTAGAGTGGCCATTAACTCAACATCTAGTATTCTGATAACATAACGTTTGGTCTGAATCATTAAAAATGCAGTGCGTGCTTTCTCTCTCTCTTTCTCTCTCTCTCTCTCTCTCTCTCAAAACAAACAAAAAAAACAGTGTAAAAACATCGGTGTAAAACATATTTACTCTGCATTATACATGCCTAGAGAATCTAATCTTTGTCAGTTTATTGTTTGGTTGTATAGAAGAATATTTGGAACATATTAAACTAATTCAAAATTGTTAGCATATTGCACAATATTAAAAAGGTATATAAAACAAATCGTCCATTTAAAGTATAAACAAATATTTCATTGAGATTTGCAGTATTAAAATATTATTTCTTTGTGCATTGCCTGCTTTACACATTAGATCTGGCCAAAGTCTTGGAAGGCCTCAAGCATTGCTGCTTCACATCTGTATCAGCTGTTCCATCAGGAGCGGGTCTATCAGCTGACGGCTGCTGTGGGAAGGAAACTGCTAGTGTGATCTCTGTCTGTACTCACTGATGGGCGGCTGCAGGGGGTGTCCGGTTTTGGCGCACCACCCGGCAGGATGAATATCTGGGCTGTCTGCGTCGATCCAGTAATCATATTCATCTGTCCAGCCATCAAAATGGATCTAAAAGAGAGCAATGCAAATGAATGCAAAAAACTATGAAACTGCGTCCCTGCGTACTGTTTACTTATACATTATATACTTACGGACTATGCAAATATATCTATATTCATTCTTGTTTTAAACATAAACCTCACTGAATTTAGCAAATCTCCAGATTTGCACCAGCTCAAACCCTCTTTTGGAGTTATAATAAACCTACTGGCAGGATTTACTAAACACAGTCCCACAGTGTAACATTATTGATGAAAAGGCATGAACACAGTCATTTAAGTGGCTTATCTTACTGTATCTGTATTTGTAGGAATTTCCTACAAGTTTACACTAATATGCTTACACTAATACTTACACTAATATGCGTCTATTACCAAATCCTTTAAAGGATTTTTAGGCTGCATTAATTAGGTAAACCGGAACCGGAAACACTTCCCATAACACCCGATGTACTTGCTACATCATTAGAAGAATGGCATCTACGCTAATATTTGTCTGTTTCTCTCTTGTTCCGAGGTCACCGTGGCCACCAGATCCAGTCTGTATCCAGATCAGAGGGTCACTGCAGTCACCCGGATCCAGTACGTATTCAGACCAGATGGTGGATCAGCACCTAGAAAGGACCTCTACTGCCCTGAAAGACAGCGGAGACCAGGACAACTAGAGCCCCAGATACAGATCTCCTGTAAAGACCTTGTCTCAGACAACCACCAGGACAAGACCACAAGAAACAGATGATTCTTCTGCACAATCTGACTTTGCTGCAGTCTGGAATTGAACTACTGGTTTCGTCTGGTCAGAGGAGAACTGGCCCCCAACTGAGCCTGGTTTCTCCCAAGGTTTTTTTCTCCATTCTGTCACCGATGGAGTTTCGGTTCCTTGCCGCTGTCACCTCTGGCTTGCTTAGTTGGGGTCACTTCATCTACAGCGATATCATTGACTTGATTGCAAATAAATGCACAGACACTATTTAACTGAACAGAGATGACATCACTGAATTCAATGATGAACTGCCTTTAACTATCATTCTGCATTATTGACACACTGTTTTTCTAATGAATGTTGTTCAGTGCTTTGACGCAATGTATTTTGTTTAAAGCGCTATATAAATAAAGGTGACTTGATGACTTATTTATGTCCCTGTATGCAAACAGGGACACATCGTAATGGGAAACCCGCCACAGCAATAATCAAACTCTCTTCTATTTTGCTTGGGAACTAATGTGGTCGGAACCAAAGTTTACAAATCTGCGTTTTGGACTTTGGACTTCTACGTTCTGATTCGTTGCTGCCGAACCGCATCATAGCTCATTACCATAAAGTTAACCTGATTTCAACTCTCCTTGATTCTCTCAACACCCAAGTCATGCTCAACGCTTCTCGACGCCAGCTCACATTTAAAATGAATGACTTCTGGCCACTTTGACTCTCTCGACGGCAGCAGTGTAAACACACAATCATAGTGTCGTTTAATATTCCACTTTTACCACAGCCATGGGTTGTGATTAAATGATCAGTTTTTGTAAGATGACCTTACAGAATACCTTTCTTTGCATTTCTCCTGAAATATTGGTCCTTCCAAGTCCAATTTATAATGTGTGTGTCTGTTAAGTGTCCCGAGGCATAATAACACACACACACACACACACACACACAAAAAGCAATTTTAGCTAAAAATAATATTTTGTAGCAAATGTACTTTATTTAATTCTCTAAATAATGTATTAATTAATAGGAACAGCATGGTTACTAGCATTTCAAAAGTCCCTTGAGAAGATTATCTTCATATTGCAACGCACATCTCTAGAGACGTTAACGTTCAAACTGGAATCTTAAAAGAAGCGTTGGCAGCGATCTGACGGCTGGCATGGTGTTTCAGTCATATTGTGTTTTAGACTTCCTGAACTCTTTGAAAAGTCACCACAATGAGAAGAAAAGAGCAACGGCCCTCAAATGACAGCCTGTCTCCAGGACTGAGATAAAACGGGTTCCTGGGAAATCAGCTGGACGGCAGAAACAGGGACAGACTAAAAAGGCGAGCCGTGTTTTAGTGTAGTTCACAGCACAGCTGACAGTCATTCTGTGGAGGCTGAGTGGACTGGCTTTGTGCTGCCCATCCAGACCAGACTGGCTTTTGTGATTCACTGCATGATGGTTTGAGATAAAGAAATGTTTCATTTGCAGTCTTATCATCAGTCTCTCTCTCTTTTAATCTCTTTCCAGTTTGCATGCGTCCATCCATGACTAAATCCATTTATCATCTCTCTCATCTCTCTCATCTCTATCATCTCGTTTTCCTTTAGCTTCGTTCACAATCAGTGTAATTTTAGCTTAATTCATGTAATGATACTGATCCTTTTTCTGTTCTTCACTATTTCCACAACGGTATTGCACAAAGGATTTGGCATGTGAATCTATAACTTGTAGTTTAAAAGTTTACTTTTTGTCAAGTAGGGGTTGCACAGACTAATCGACTAGTCGACTTCAATGCTTCGCCATGATGCTCACTTTGAGCTTGACGTCGACTAGTCACCTGTCCTATAGAGGGCGCAACAGGATAATAAATGTTTGAAGGACTTCCACATTTAGGCACAGTTTCAAAACAGTTAAAAGGGCATATAAATGTAGTCCGAAAGGTTTTTTTTTTCAGCTAGGCTAGATGGAAATATTGGGGAAGGGAGCCTAGGTCCCAAGGAGAAGGCCGCTATAAAGACCACATCCTTCTGGAAATGAGGTGACATGGAGATGCTGATATGGACTGACCCCAGAAGGGTCTACATATGGAGTAGTTCTCTGAGGTAGGTCCTACCTGGGAGTAGGGATGAAGCTACTATCAACAGAGATGGACCGAGTGGAATCTGCCCAGGGGAAGACATAGGTTTACCATGAGGGAAACTCTACCCTACAGATATGGGATTACCCGCAGGGAATGGGACACCAAGACCAGTACAGGGGCAGACCGGAGATTCGGGGATGCTAGCACAAGTACTGAGCCTGACATCAGACTCGTCCGCCGAGTCTACTGATTAATGCTCCCAATGAAAACCTCTAATGTCATCCTAACTCGTACTGACCAATAGATAGGGAACACTTGTTGTGGGGCTTCGTTCTATGCAATTTAAGTGTTTTTTTGTTTTTTTTGCAACTTTTTATAAAGCCATGGATTTAAGTTCTTTGTTTTTTTTTTAAATACTATCAAATAAACTACTCCACAGGCATAGTCGAACAGGCAGAAGAATACAAAAATAAATCAAACCCTTTTGTCTCTGTTCTGTGGGATAGTCGAGTGTGTTGCAGAGAACCATCAAAGACCTGGAAGCAAAGGTCTTCTTCCTCCAAGTCAATTACAGCTACTTCAGGAAATATTGATGGGGGATTTGAAAACGCTGTGGGAATCCAACAAATCCATCTAGTGCATGGCATTGAGCTCAGGTGAATGTCAGCGAACAGAGGTGATGAGAGAGAGCAGCACTGGAGGTGGAGGTCATGCACTATACGGCTCTAACACATGAACAAGACGGACACGTGTAAACAGAGCATTGATTGGGTGTTTAAGAGAGAGACTGAAGGAGTGACGGCCGAGCAGACAGACAGCGTGAGCGTGAGAAGAGGGAGATCTGACAGCTCTCCACGTGAGTGTGAGACAGACAGTGACATCTGTTATTTCTCTCGCTCCGTGTTAATGATGTGTGTGCATACTGCTGCCCTCTTGGATCCAACATGAGTAATTACATCCAAATGATTACGATACATTTGAGACCCCAGACGGCATGAATGAGAATACATCTGCACATTGCACTCAAGGATACCCTGATTAAAATCGCCATTTCACTTTACTTCAAGCTACATTTGGGAATGAGGCCTGTTGGTTGATAGTAGGTCGTTCTAACTGATGATTATTGTCTACATATCCTCTGGTGTTGGCACATTGGTCATGACAAAACTCTGTTGCATTGCCAACAATCGTTGATGGTGCCTAAAACCACCAACTCTCATTAAAAATGAATGTCTGCTCATTTAGTGTGCACAGCTGTAAATGCTTGGCCTTGTCAATCTCGAATATAAACTGAGTCTTGCTCTTTCTTTCCATTTTGGAAAACACTGCAGTTTCAAATATATAATTCAATAAGGCTTATATAATACAATCAACATCAAACATGTGATACGTGAGCTAAGTGCATATACTGAACTGAAACTTTCAGCAGTTTTCTGACTGTTGACAGAAACCTTACAACCACAAGAATCTGCATTAGAATGGCTTTGGTACAAGCTCCACACATTACACGCATCCATGTGCATGGAGAGTAGACCTTTATCAGCTGGAGCACTGACAGATCATGGAGCAGAGCTTTCCTTCAGCCCACACGAAGATGAGTCAATCTGATTCTGTCATGGGATCACCATCAGTTGAATCAGCACTGCTTCACTGGATATCCACTGACATTTAAGAATGATAATGCTGTGTCACAGCATAAGAAATCAGTAATGAAATGCTGCCAAAGTGTGTTTCATGGATACTTGAGCAAGAAGCAGATCATATTCTGGCCTTATGTAGGACATATTCTGTAAAAATGTTTAATGCATGTGAAGCAATGATGAATAAAATCAAAATATCTTTTAAAATTAGCTCCATATTTTCACCATATCATATAAAATATGAGCCATAAAAGCCTGATGTGCAAATGTGGGACGGTCCCAAAATCTGGAGCTTTGTTCTGCGTCCTGCAAAACGTAAGCAATGTCCTGCATTTCAATTATGTCTGTATTCGTTTCTTTCTTCCTTTAATTTACAATCTACAATAAAAAATATAATAATAAAAAAATGTGATTGTCATTTAAAAATCCATTTGCACAGCCAACATGTTGTAGCAAGAGTGTGGAACCAACACATTCAGATCCAGTGAAACAAAACAAGTTCAAGATGTGTTAAATCCAGTAGTGCTAATCCAGCGCTCACCAAGAGCGTACGCTGCCTGCTATTAGCTCATAATCTCCAAACACTGCTACGATCATGTGAAGAGAAACAGAGACCAATTGTTGAATAAAGTTGTTATTTTTGTTTTCTTCGTTTAAATGATTGTTGTGGCCTCATAACGTTACTGTTGAACCACTGATGGCAGATGGATTACTCTGATGACGTCTTTCATACTTTTCTGGACTTGCACTGACAGTGTAACTTGGCAGTCTATGGGACAGTAAAAAGACTCCCAGACTCCCGGGTTTGGAACGACATCGGGGTGGAGTAACCCTTTAATGTTTGCATAGTCTAATAAAGGAACATAAACTAGTCACTACTTAAGGAAATGTATATTAGCATAAAATTGGATTTTTACTAACTAGCCTGTTACCAGAGGTGCAAAAAGTATCATCAGAACCTCAAAACTGCAATAAATCAAGGTTGTATTAATCAAACTGAATGCCACAGAGAAATAACCACTAGTTACTGTAGGCCTAAAACAACAGAAAACTGTTTTTTTTTCTTAATATTCTATCTTCAGGTTCAATAAACTGTTCTATTAAAGTCCTGGTCTGGACTAGCATGGGAGTTCATGCTGAGGCAGGATTATGTGTGCAAAATAAAGTTTCTCACCCGCAGTCGATGGTCATCTGTATCCACCACTGTGGCCACTCGGATCAGAGCAGGATTCCTCTTGTCGACCACCTCCAACTTCATACTGAGCTGGAAACTGTGAGGAGGTTTCTGCAGAGAGAGGCTTGTTCAGGCACCTGGGGGGTCTCGTGGACCTGGAGATGTTCGGCCAGAGGCACATGCACTCACCACTTTGAAGGCTCGAGCAGGAGCTGGTAATGAGCTGGTCTCTGCCAAGTATTTCTCCCAGGAGAAGTTCTTCACATCAGAGTATCCTACAGCACACAGACAGTGAGGTTTGAGGGGTTTTATGCTGTATTATGAGATCGTTTGGAAAATGCTGCTGAACTAAGATGATAGAGACACCATTAAACACTGCTAAACATAAAGAAATAAAAACCAATGGACCTTTTCTGAGAGAATGAAACATGAAATGATCCACGACTGTCTTTTTGAGTGGGGTTATTTTAATAATTTCAGCTATTGTTTTGTCCTGTGGAATAAATGTAAACATATTTTATGTAAAATATATTACTCAAGACTGTACTAAATAAAAAATAACATGCATTTTGTACAATCTCTCTTATTTTGTCAAAATTATCACATTTTCACAGATTCTGCAAGGGGTTGTCAAACTTTTGCATGCCACTATATATATATATAATAAAGAGGGAAAAAAACGTTCTATTTGCTTTTAAACTGTAAACGCTTTTCACTAAGCTGTTGTAGTTTTTTTCCAGTTTTTGCTCCATGTCACAGTAGTTTTTGGGAGTTCAGGTTTAGTGCATCTCCTGTCCTGAAGGATGTGGTGCTGCTCCTTCAAGAGTCACTCTCAACTTTATCTGTCTATAAAAAATTAGTCGTAATGTCCAGTATTGCACAACACTGTTTTTTACCCAAGCAAAGTCTCTGAGAACCTGACGCCCTGTTATTCTGGAAAATACTGGCGCTGGAGACTAAATGATTCCCGATGGTTCTGCACTTAATTCTTAATTCTTTTGCAGTGAACGTGTATATTTTCTTCTCTGCTTGTTTTTTCTGATCCTGCAGAGCTAATGAGGATTTCGTTGACCAACGGTCATGCCTTAACTTTGTGATTTCTGTACTGCATTAGTTTTGAATATCTCTCACAGGGATTTAATAATTTCATCTGTAAATGAAAACCTGCCTGATAATTCTGCACATCTGTATATAAGGAGCTTTTCACTTCCAGCCTTCATGGACAATTATATATCACCCATAAATGATTAAATACAAAAATTAATAGTAGTTATTAAGATTGATATGGTTTGGAATTGGTAAAATGTGCTTGCAAAAAAAAAAAAAATATTAGAATATCAATGTGGCTAATTATTATGCATGCACTGTAAGATGTGTTCCTTTACACAGAGTAAGGGGCATAAGGAAACTGTCCCGCTCAAGGCCTCTACGCTTCACATCAACACACACGCCAAGGTTTCTTTTTTTTTTGTGCTTCCCCATCTCCACCCCAATCATTAGTGCCGTTTCGTTCTGTCTTTGATAGCACATATAGAACAATCTTTTGAAAAAGCGCCATATCCAAAATTTCTTTCAAATTTAATTCAAGCACTTTCAAGGAACTATGTTTGTCTTCAAGTACTTTCCAGGGCTTGAATCCATATGTCTGAAATTCAAGTACTTTCAAGAAGCGTAGGGACCCTGGGAATGGTTTTCACATGCTACGATCTAAAGCAGCTCAAAGACCTAACATCTTACTGCATATAATCAGAGATCCGCAATTAATGAGCTACAAAAATACAGACCTGACGTTTCCTTCTGCCTTCCATAAGCTCTTTCCAGAAGAGGAATAGGCTTCTTCTAAAGCAGGCTATTTTGTAATAGTGTTTTAAAAAGCAGTTTTTTTTTTTTTTTTTTAACTGATTAGTGATATTTGTGTTGGCGTGTTGCATCACCTGGAGGGGTGGTGAGGGTCCTGCCGTTCTCCTGACACCAGCCGACAGGATGGATGTAAGGACTCGTTGCATCACACCTGTGGAAAAGAAGAAATATACAAATGCAAACACATTTTGAAAAAAATATATATATATTTTTTTTATACATAATTATGTCTTATCTTGTTTGGGACAGACAATGCATGCATTAAAATGCAATAAAATGCACAAATTAACACAGTTTTTCAATCCATCTGCGCTGGTTGGTGACAACCCAAAAAATGGTGCACACATCTGACAGTCACAGAGAGAAGAGAAGTCTAAAAAACTCATCCACCTTCAAAAGGGACGTGGAATGTATCTTTTGTTGTTTGACTGTCTACATTAACTGTACGCATCATAATTACTTCTTTTCCTGTGGTTTATTGTCTCACAAGAGCATGAAAGCATCAAAATTCAACCAGATGCTCAAAAATGTTTGGCAGGTAATGTTAATATATTTCAATACCGGATTTTAAGGAGGTTTTGATAGTTTACGTAGGATAAACATTTGTGGAGCTGTGCTGGGTCTCTACTCAGTCCTGAAGCAGAACTAGTTGAGAATGAGTGATGTACCGGTCATTTGAGCAGAGCTGGAGTAAAGCTGACCAGCCCCAGATCTGATGCAGTGTCTGCTGAATTATGAACTCACACAGCAACCAATGATCCTGAACTACTGAAATGATTTGTTTGAATCAAGTGAAACACATGTTTGTGTGAGAGAGATGTTCAGGAGCTGCTGTGGCTCAATGCACAGAGCTGTCAGATGAGTTCATGTGATCGGAGTGTGTGTGTGTGTGTGTGAGAGTGTGTGTGTGTGTGCTGTTCACTGTGGTACTATCCTCCTCCTCCTGAGTAATTGATGAGCAGTTAAAAGCATTCTGCCTGCTCGACACACACACACACACACACACACACACACACACAGAATGATAACTGGGTCACTCATAAGAATGAGAACGTGCCCCATTCGTGTCTTCATGACTTATTATGACTGTTATAATTAAGAAGGAACTCATTTTAGTCATTCTATAGATTTAAGATGTTCAGTTTCATCTGATCAGCATTTCAGCCAATGTTTCATGAGCAGGAGATACACAGAGTTAAAATAATTCACTCTACCCAAATGATGATGCTTTGAGTTTGAGTTTGATTCAAATACAAAAAATATATGATTTTATTTAGTCAAAAAAGTAATTAATAAATCAAATAAATACAAAAAAAATAATTTAAAACAAATAGATTTGATTCATAATTTGGGTTTTTAATATTTTGGAAAGCGTTAGGTTTGGCACAAAACATGAACAATGTCTTGCGTTATTAATATCTTTAAACTACGAGTGATCGTGGAGAAATTAGGAGAATTGCTAAAACTGAGTGAAACTAGCAGAATTTCTTTGCTGTAACAACACACACCGGTTTAGAGGAAATACTTCAACAACATCTATGTGCTCATGTAAATGCATAAGCAATTACCATCTCAAGTTTTTATACTGATAAAAATCTACATAAAGTCTTTGTTATGATAACTATTGTCTCTCTTTCGGGGAAAGGCCCAGCAGGAAGGAAGCATAAAGACATGAACTGAAAGATGTGAATGTACCAGTAGTCATAAGTCTCGTCCCAGCTGTCAAAGTGCACCAGGAATCTGCTGTCCACCATGTCTGTGATCGTGGCCACACAGATGAACGAGGGATTCTTCTTATCGATGGCCTCCAGCTTCATACCCACCCTGAACCCCGACGGCGTCACCGTCTGAAAAACATTCGGTTTAATAACCTAAATTAATATGTATTAACCAATGATTTCCTAGCATTTCAAGATGCAGTGAAATCCTGACGCTAAAATCAAGTCAGGCTTTAATAAATGCTCCGTTTCACTAGTATCTGTGTCCTGTTTAATGTAGGTTAGATGTGCTGTGGATGCTTCATCAGGTGAAGAGAAACAGTGCCATCTGGGGGAGACGCTCTCACCATGTTCTGGTTCTGAAACAGGGCTTTGGGTGCCGTCTGGATTTTATTTAGTTTGATGTAAGAGGACCAGCTAAACTCTTCATCTTTCATCCCTACAGAAACACACACAAAAACACACACAAGCCATGTGAGGAACACGAGTACACACTGCTGCGCTGTAGTCATATAAAACCGAACAGAACAGTTTCATCTCAACTACACGATGGCCATTGAACGTTTGGAACTGAATTGTGGGTGTCTCTTGCCTTTCGGTGGATGCAACTTGTGTCCGGTTTTCTCACACCATCCCACTGGGTGAATGTCAGGAGAGCTGGAATTTACCCAGAAGTCATAGCAGTCCGAATACTTATCAAAATGCAGTCTGATTCGATGTCCTAGCACCTGCAGATACGCACAGTACATCCACGAGGTGGAAAGTGAGGTGACAACATTTACTACAGACCACACACAGAGTATTTAGAAAGTAGTTCAGCTCTGGTTGTTACCTCAGCGACGGCGAGGACACAGTACATGGACGGGTGATCGGGGTCGATACCCTCCAGTCTCATCCCAACCCTAAAACCATTCTTACACTGCGGAAGTGACTGATACTGCACACACACACACACACACACACAGAGAGAGACACACACACACACACATACAGAGAGACACAGACACACACACACACACACACACACACACACAGAGAGACACAGACACACACACACACAGAGAGACACAGACACACACACACACACACACACACAGAGAGAGACACACACACACACACACAGAGAGAGAGACACAGACACACACACACAGAGAGAGAGACACAGACACACACACACACAGGAGACACAGAAACACACACACACACACAGAGAGAGAGACACAGACACACACACACAGGAGACACAGACAGACACACACACACACAGAAACACACGCACACACACGCACACAGAGAGACACAGACACACACACACACACACACACACAGAGAGAGACACAGACACACACACACAGAGACACACACACACACAGAGACACACACACACACACACAGAGACACACACACACACACACACACACACACACAGAGACACAGACACACACACACACACAGAGAAACACAGACACAGACACACACACACACACACACACACAAGCGCACACACACGCACACACACACACAGTTATACACAGTAATACAGGTGGCTGTTAATTCTTTCAGTGCATTCAGAAAATATTCAGACTCCTCCATTTTTTTACATTTTATGTCACAAGCTTATGCTAAAATGATACACTTCATATTCATACCCCACAATGACAAAAAAACTGATTATTTTGCACATTTATTACAGAGTTTCTGCAGTTTTATGAAAGTAAATTTTAAACTATTAAAGATCAAATACAGAAAATGTAAGGAATGCATTGAAGGGAACAAAATGCATTAATACTGTATGATATAGTTCAGTAATATCATGGATGCAACGAGAGAAATATCACCTGTTCAAATCTGATACTGATTTATGGGATAAGTTCACTCAAAAAAAATTTATTCTAGCATAATTCACACATGCCTATGTCATTTCAAACTTATCTGACTTTCTTTCTTTTATAAAACATTAAAGACTATATTTCTTAAACTGTTGGTAACCAAACTGTGCTGGAGCTGCAAAAAAAGGACTGTAAATATTTCCAAATACCCAGCTTATGAAAAAATATATATATAATCATTGCCATTTTAGCCTAAAACTTTATAGGTAAAAATTGTGTTAAATGAAATAAAATATGTATTTCAAAAACTAGGACTGTATTTTGTATTGTCTACTTCTTGTGTTACACAACGGGATTTTAAATGATCTTCTGGGCAAAGTTTCTCAGCTAAATATTTATGTGATTAATTCATTGTTGCATTGTGTAATTAATTCAATTAAATCACTTGACAGCCCTAAAAAATATAATCCATATCAGCAAAATACTGTACTGGTGCATCACTAGATAATGATGCATGCATCCAAGTGGAAACACAGGTGTTTTTCTTTCATAACCGTGTGTGTGTGTGTGTGTGTGTGTCATATCAGGACACAACTCTGTATAATGACATGGGTATGACACAGGTATTACAAGGAGAGGGTGACTTATGAGCACATAACCCATGTCCCCATTTTTCAAAACACTTATAAATCATACAGAATGAGTTTTTTTGAGAAAGTAAAAATGCACAAAGTTTCCTGTGAGGGTTAGGGTTAGGTGTAGGGTTGGTGAAGGGAGATAGAATATACAGTTTCTACAGAATAAAAACCATTACACCTATGGGATGAACACACTTTACACAAAAACAAACGTGTGTGTGCATGTGTGTGTGTGTGTGGTCTCACCTCTTTGAAGAGTTTACTGGGTGCAGCGACGGCTCTCTCCTGCTCCAGGTACGAGGCCCAACACCACGCCTTCTTCTTGCCTCCGTACGGAACCGCTGCATCATGGGAAACAGTCACAGGTGTCACAGCCATGTGTGTGTGTGTGTGTGTGTGTGTGTGTGTGTGCGCGTGTCTCACTGTATCTGAGCAGCGCTGCGTCTCCCTTGCGTTTCCTGCGGCCTCTCGTCGCCCCACGTGCCGGTCGCCTGCTTTCTTTCTCTTCCTGTCACACACACACACACACACACACACACACACACATCAAAACAGGAATCTAATGTGAAATCTGCAGTAGCTTCCAGAACAGAAACATTGAGATCACTGTATCATCCTGAAATCTCTTTCATGTGTTGTTTCATGCTGTCTCGATATTGTTTTTAACACGGCTAATATTAAACATGCTGAAGAAAGCTTTTTTAAATTCTTCTGAAACTTTTAAAAAAGCCCTGTTTACTCTATGAGCACTGCCCAGCATTGTGCACAGGTGCCACAGGTAACACGGTTTAAATGTGCACAGGTTAAGATGTTCTCACTCTTTCGAGGCTTCGACCAGAAACTAATGCCGTTTGGTTTCAGGGACTGTTAAATATATCTGGCCACAGAGACCTGTTTCTTTCCTACCCACACGTCACTGCCACATACAACCATCCGCAGGAGTCTGAACACAGAGATGAAGAGTACAGGTACTGACGTAGTCTTCATCGTCCTCCTCGGCGATCTCCATCGAGCTGTCCATGTCTTCAGTGAGTCTCTCGGTCAGACGGGATCTCTTCCTCCCCAGCGTCTCTCCGTTTGTTCTGGAGCCTTCTCTCTTCAGCTCTCTGCACCACAACAACACAATAGAATTATATAACACGAGATCAAGAATATGTCTTGTTTATTGTGTTCATCTCCCACAGTTGAGTTGTCTTTCTCTCTCTCTCTCAGCATGGCACAAGTCTGTGTGAGACAGGAAGACCCTTTCACAACTTCCTGTGGCCTGTTTCTTAACAGTACAGAACTGTTCTGATTGTTTGCCAGCAGCTGTCCTGCCTCATGTGACTGATAGCAAGGTTTAGTCATTATTGTGTCAGTAAAAACACATCTAATTATAATGTTTCATTTCCTGAAACGTTTTCTGTATAATGTAAATGCATGACACACTTCCGCTAGAAAACATCACTCATTTGTGCAGCATTTTCAACCCGTTCGTAATAAATCTGTAGCGCGACATGATTCACAACAATAATTCAACACATGGCTGATGCAAAAGAGCAAAATCCTGGATCTCATCACGAAGAGCTCATCAGTAGTGAGCAACACTATTCTTCTCCCACACTTCATCTTATTTGAGTATTTATAATGTCTATATTCATGGCATAACAATGTGTTACATACATTTGTGCAAATCACACCCTGATGAATGATTGTCTGGCCCATGTTTAGGAACAGACCAACAAATACATCCATATCTCCTAAAGCTCCCAGCTGCTCCACGCTGAGCTTCAGTACACAGTACTGGAAAATACCTCAACATGAACGCTTCATATCAACACTACTGCGTTTAACCAATCAGTGAGACGGCAGCAACAGAAACTCATGTCAAGTTTGCAGTATGCATACAATAGACATTTGACCAATTTAATGCATGCATGAATACCTGAACGCGTCTCATGTCACATTGCTGTTTTACAAGAGCAACAGGCCACACAAGGCTGTGTGTTACAGTGATTTTACCATGGCTAAGGGAATTACACTCCTGTATGTGTAGACAAGACAAAAAGACAAAAAGAAATAAAAAGAGGTGAAAGCCATTATTTGATCTTTTGAGACAGTTCAATGTCATTTCTAGGCGTTCAGCGACTGCGCTGGAGACCTTGTGTGTACAACATTACACTGACCTCAAGCTGACCTTCCTTTTCTGTGAACACATGCTCCGGAAGCCCCTTCTCGACTCACTTCTCAGAGAAAACGGTCAGTCTGGACGATTTACCACAAAAGCAGACTTAAACACTAAACAACTGTTTCATTTCTGAAATGTTAACTAAATCTCTGTACTCAAACGATGTGACTATAATCATATTGTTTAACATGCAGAATCATTCTTATATCATTATTATATCTCTCTGTATGCAGTGTGGATTCCATTCTAAACACACACTACATTGTAAAGCTCTTCCAAACCAGTGTGAGAGGTCACAAACACACACATGAGAACTGCACACTCACATCTAAACCTCACACACACACACACACACACGTCACTATACTCCACTGATCCCAGTACAGGTTTAGTGAGCTGTAGCTGTCAGATGTGCATTCAGTGTGTCAGAGACGAGAGCGAGGGAGATTTTCAGAGTCGCCAATGTTTCGCCATATGCATATTACCAGAACTCCATCAATTCCAGTAAGTTATGCTTATAGTGATGCAGAGAATAAACTGGGTGTGTGTGTGTGTGTGTGTGTGTGTGTGTGTGCAAGCAAAAAGAGGGTTTTTGTGCAAATTTTAGAAAGGTACATTTAAGACATTTTAAAAGACATTTCTAAAACAAAGGAATAAATATTAGGTGGAATGAACAAGTAAATGTCTACAGAACATTGTTTTAGCCACACTTTAAACTTAAAAAAATACAATTTACAAGAGATCTCCATTACTTTTTGAATCGCTGGAATCACTCTGCTCCTAAACACCAGAATATAGAAATAACTTCTGCTCAAATTTATCAGAATGAAGCGAGTCTGATTTAAATGAAGAAATATACAATCTAAAAATGGGCTCAATAAATCAACTTAATTCAAAGGAAAAACAAGTTTTCATTCCATGATGACAAATATTTGTTTCTGTTTTAAACAAACTCACTTCATTTTGTTCAACTTCTCAGTAAACAAAACTTTTTTTAATTTCTTTTATTTAGCATCTGAAATATGTGTCTTGATTCAAGGATGTTTAGATATCTGCATTGGAAAACTATCAAAAATATGAAAAACACATACATTTTTAGCAATGCATGCAATGCATTTATTGTTTATGAATTTAAGGCTTTTTGTTCTGATTTAAGACCATTTCAAAACCTTTGTTTGAAAAATTTTGATATTTTACAACATTTTAAAGCCCCTCAGAAACCCCGGACTGAGACCATCACACTGTGAGAGGGAGGGTGCACATGAAACGCTAAAAACACTAGCATCTGTTCTGTCAGATATCAGCAGAATAAAAACAACCTGACAGTGTTTAGAGCAAGAGTAGTGGAATTAGTGAAATATAATGGACTTCAGTGTTTTTTAAATTGCACTTCATTAAGTTTATGCTTAACTTTAAACTGAAATGAACAGTTAAATGTTCAGACAGAGAAACTGGGCTGGAACGCTAACAATAGGTGTCATGAAATTAGCATGACAGTCTTTGAGCTGTTTTTGGGCGCAGCAGGTGATAATCAGATCACTTCAGTGCTGGGAAAGATGCTTTTAAAAGTAAAGCATCACAATATTGTGATACTCCATAAAAGTAACTAATTGTGTTACTTTTGAGTTACATTTTGTCACCTAGGCTGGACTTGCTTTATTGTTTTTGAATAACAAATTTTTGGCATCTGTAAAGGCCCTTTCTCACAGAAAGTGAACTGAATGAACCTCAGGCTGATCTCTCTCATCACGGGAGAAGAGAGGAGTCAGTCAATACCAGGGAAAATAACACCGATATTTGATTGAAACTTCCAACAGCTCCAGCACATTGTGACAGTGACTTACTCTTGCTGCTCCTGCTGCAGACAGCGCTCGCTGCAGTGAAGCCCGTCAGACAGGAAGTCCACCGCCGAGCCCTTCCTGTTACAGCGCACACACACCAGGCCGCGCTGGGCCCACGACGTCTCCTCCTTAGATTGAGCTGAGGAAAATCAACACAGACCAGAACTCTTGACTGACTGACCCTTGACCTGATAACATTACTGACCAATCACAATGTAAGTCTGCGGAGGATCTGTGTGTTTTAAATGCCATTCAGCACCAAACCTTCTTCCCAGGACACTTATCACAGTGACTATGACCATAATCTCACCTACATCTGCTCCACTCTCAATCAATGACACTACTTCTACAGCAAAGAAGACTGTTAGTTCATTATGTAAAAAACAAAATTAGGAAAACTTCAAGGATATTTTCCAATTACCTTGATGTAATAATAATTATATAAAAAATAACATACTAGTAGTACGTACGATATCAATATTTATTGTAGTGCATGGAAGTGTAATATGTGTACTTTAAGTGTAGTTTACATCTACATTTGATTTTAATATATACACTGAGAAAATACTTTAAGACATTTATCTGTTCACTCGCACTAACATGATCAGCTGTAATCGCTTTTCTCTGTTCATTTGACTCCTTCTCGATGCACAGTCTCTTCTGGTAAATTATGTTACTGTGTGATTAAGAGAAAACAGCAATCCCAGGATTCATTCCAGCCCCCTTGAGACTAAATGCAGTCATCTTTGGCATGTTACGAGCAGGATGTTCAGATGTGTAACACAGGAGGACAGTGATGGTGGTGTGTTACCCTGGTGTGCGGTGGGGACGCTCCATGTGGTGATGGCGTGAGCTCTCTTGCCCCTCTCCTCCTCCATCTCGTCCGTTATGACCTCCAGGACCCCGAACTCATTCACCCGGAACTAAAACACACACACACACACACTGAATGTACACAACTAACCTACACACTCCTACAAGACGAGCGTCAGCCCATTACTGAAGATCATAAAGATGTAACGCAGCACACCGTACACAGTCTGAGGTTATATAATAAAGATGTATGTGCTGACCTTGAGCTGGCTGCCGGGCAGTGTTCCCACTCAGTCCTTCCAGTCCATCGCCCCGTACACATCAAACTCTGTGCTCGGGCCCGACGACTCCATCACATCTGAGGAACAGCGTGGAGTAGCCAAGCACACAGGCTTCACTCACTAGACAGCGTTTGGGGTTAGGGGTAGGGGAACTTCAGTATGTGCAATCCAGAAAAAAATAAGCCTTATTGAGATCACTAAATTGACATAAAATGTGTTTCTCTTTAGTTTTTGGGGAAAATACGGCCCAGACATACAGTATATGTGTGTGTGTGTGTGTGTGTGTGAGTGTGTGAGCGTGTGTATGCATGCATGTGCATCTGTTTGTTTGTTTTTTTATGTGTATTGTTTGAGTTTTGTGTGTGTGTGTGTGTGTGTATGCATGCATGTGCTAATGTGTGTGTGTTGTGTTTGTGTGTATCTTGTGTATATGTGTGTTAGTGCATGTTTTAGTTTTTTTTTGTGTATGTGTTAGTGTGTGTGTGTTTTGTGTGAGTGTGTGTGTATTGTGTGAGTGTTTTGTGTGAGTGTGTGTGTATTGTGTGAGTGTGTGTTTTGTGTGAGTGTGTATTGTGTTAGTGTGTGTGTGTATTGTGTGTGTTTTGTTAGTGTGTGTGTATTGTGCTAGTGTGTGTGTATTGTGTGAGTGTGTGTTTTGTGTCTGTGTGAATTGTGTTAGTGTGTGTGTTTTGTTAGTGTGTGTGTATTGTTTGTGTGTGTGTGTGTGTGTGTTGTGTGATTGTGTTAGTGTGTGTGTGTTTTGTGTCTGTGTGCATTGTGTTAGTTTTGTGTGTGTTTGTGTGTGTATTGTGCTAGTGTGTGTGTGTGTGTGTATTGTGTGAGTGTGTAAGTGTGTGTGTTTTGTGTCTGTGTGTATTGTGTTAGTGTGTGTGTATTGTGTTAGTGTGTGTGTGTATTGTGTGAGTGTGTAAGTGTGTGTGTTTTGTGTCTGTGTGTATTGTGTTAGTGTGTGTGTATAGTGTGTGTGGCATGAGGCCTCGCGCACGCGTGAGTCCCGGAGCCGCCAGCAGAGAGCGCTGTTGCTCGTCCTTCATCGCGGCGCTGGAAACTTTCAAGCTTCTGTTCAACAATGAATCAAACCGAAATTCTCGCAATATTGTCACATATTACAGGATACTGTGTGCGCGTTGCGTGTTTTGACACATTTTAACACGGTTTCGCATTAAATGCAGAGTCGAATATCTGGACGTGAAACATATTTCACTGCTGCAGTTGGTATTTATAGATATTTGTTACGTTATATAATTAAACAAAGTTAATTTTCTCAACATATATTTAATATTTCCGTGCAAATGCTTTACTTTTCTGTGTAAAGTACAATATATAAGCAATAATAATTTAAGTAATGATTTAAATCAAATTTGAAGACGACGAATGGTGATGATGATAAAATAAAATGCATGTTAATTTTCCACCGTGTGTTTTTCTGTGAAACGCGTTTATTTCTGTGTATTTCTCGCTTGCAGCTCTATTGTATTAACTAGTTTCCTCTGAAAGCGGTGAAATGGTTGAGCTCGACGGACACAGTGCAGTAATATTTCCCTCTAAACATCGACGAAGATGAGCTGCGATGACATGCTCCACACGGCACAGGATCAGATATTAAAACACTTTTCTTTAATGTGTTTTAAAGGCAGTTTCTCAAAATGGCGGAGCAGGAATTAAATTCACTATATAATTGAAAGACAGGGGCCTGGCGGATCGCGACATTATTGCTGATCAATGACATTAAGTGACTGATTGAGCCGATCGCAGAGGTGATCCAGACATGTTTTGTTTCGCAAGAGCAGTTCCTGTCGCTCCCAGCCTTCATGAGCCTTCTTCTAAACACACACACACACACACACACACACAGATAAACGTGATTTATTCCTGCCATCAGCCGCACATGCACACTTTGATCCTTCCTATCGACTGCGTCTATTCTGAGAGTCATTCATTCGCGTTATTCTTTATTTCTTACTCTCTTCCTGCTGCTCATATTATTGATGACACGTCCAGGCGTTTTCTACTTTATATCTAACTTTCATTATTATTGCTACGCATTAAACCTCCCGCGAAAGTCTAAGACGGCGCGTAAAGGATTATTAAAGAGTATAAAATGCTGCACAAGCAGTTTATTGTAGCGTGCGAGTGTTTTAATTTGTCTGTTTCTTACCCAAATTCTCCCACGAGTGCTGAGAAATTGGCCAGGATGACTCCAGTGCGCATGCGCGCAGCCCATCATCACAATATCGAAAGTTTTGCGCTGAAACAATTCCGACGGATCTCTCGACGACGTCGCGCGCGCTCACCGCGCCGCCGACCCCCCGCGACACGCGCGCGCGGCGCTTTTAACGCGCGGGGACGTGCTCGGACGCCGCGAAACATCGCCATTGCTGTTTTGCTGCTAAAAATAAATTAATGCGTGGAGCCCATGCTTTCACAATGTACAGAAACGTCTCAGTAAATACAAACGAGCAAACTCTCGAGTGTTATTGGAGAAATGTGACGCGAACAAACGCTGTGAGGCTATTGATCAGCACTGCTCCGGTCTGAACTGTTCTGTACAGAGCCACACACACAATAACCCTGAACTACACACAGATTCAGCTCGACGCAACACCATCATACACCGCTTTACAGATGTAGGCTACAAAATAGCACACTTAACTAAGCTGTTTAGAACAGCACTAGATATTATTCCACTGAAACATACTGAACTCTAGCCTACTACACGGAGTTAAGGTTTCATCTCCTGAAAGTCTGTTTAACTGTTCAGTGCACTTGGCTTGTGTAAATGAATGCACATAACACTTATTTTCTGTCCCTGAGCACAGAGTAGAATTCATCTCAGATCTCTGGATAAAACTCTAAATTAGGTTTTTTGTTTTTGTTTTTTGGTTGGCCAACCAAGCAGAGCCTGGATTTATTTATTGTGCAATTTGTGACACAAGTGTTATTTATTACTGCACTCTTACTAGAAGTGTTATTCAGGCCTTAACTATGTAGTAATTTGCACTTTATGTAACCACACTGACAGATAGTTGTTTATCAGGTAGTCTGTTTAGACCAGAGATGAACTGAAACTGAATTGACCGTCATCACTGGTCGTGTAATCAGTGCAGTGTAGAGCTGCACGCCTCAGAAAGTGGTTTTGGTTTTAGTTTAAATCTGGCCACTTGCAAGGACTCAGCGTCATGCTAACATAAAGAGATTTTGTCACACACAATATACGTTTCTGCAAATTCAAGTTCTTGATTCAGGTGTATACCTTTACATATGAAATTCTTCTATTAAATGTGCTTGTAGGGTGTATTGATCATACATCACTGTTATCTCTGAGATTCGGAGCTGGTCAGCTAATCTTTAATTATCTCTAGATCTGTGGTTCCAGTCCCCTCTGCACATTTGTGTGCGTCTCTTCTCACTTCAGATGCTTACTCTATTGAACCGTAAGTGTCCTGTGAAGTGAACATCACAGGAGATTCCACCATGATGATGTGAAGGGCATTAAAGTGTGTGAGACGTGAATTTCATCGTATATTATGTCACACTTCACACTTGTCTATTAAGTTTCATCTGTGTGAAGTCTCTGCAGGCCGTGGCGTAGCACACTCGGTGAACGTATGTTGTGAAGTAGAACAGATATCCTGTGCTCAGCAGTGAACACTGTGTAGGGATCATGTCAATGGGAACACAACTCTCATCTAATGAAATGATGATCTGAATCAGTGTTAAATCAGAGAGAAGCTGGAACCGAGTGCACAGTGTTAATCTGAAATCTACTAAAATTTTAGCATTGCTGAAAACAGAAACCAATCTAGCACAGCCTTACTTAACCAGGAGTATTTTTAGTGTGTGTGGGTAATTAGTTAGTGTAGCCCGGGCCTGGAGGTGGGCTTTATCCTGCCCAGCTTTACAGAAGCATTGCTAATCTTATTAAGAGCGGCCATGACAGATGCACTGATTCAGTCTTATGCTAGCTGCGAGAGCGCTGGCCATTCATGTTGTTGGACTACTGCTGCCGGTGCTGTGGGACCACGCTGATCAGACGCCATGGACAACCCCTGCCCATCCACAGCAAGCTCCACGACACCTGGGTAAAGTCTGATAGTCTAGTCTGAAGCATACTTCATTTACAGCAGTGCAGGCTTCTAATGGAAAGGAGTGACTGAATAACAGAGACCATGTGCAGGAATAACTCAGGCCTGATTGATCATGTTTGATTGAGAATGTGAAGACTGATGTGTGTGTGTGTGTGTGTGTGGTGTGTTCGTCGTCAGGCTGTTCTTCAGAACCTGTTGATGTGTATGCTGTGCTTCTACTCGCTCTACTATATCGTGGTCAGTCTCTGCATCGGCATCCTCAGGTCAGATTGTCCACGTTGAGCGGCACAACTTCTGTCGGTCTTTCTCTCTGTGTGTGTGTCTGCCTCTTATGTGGTGATGTGTCTAATGACTTCCTGTAATACAGAAAAACAGTCTATGTCAGTATTTCTCAACAATATTAGTCTCGTGGACTGTTACATTCAAATCACTGCTGCTGTTCTTGATGTGCATTCACAAAAATGGTCAGTTCTCCTGTTCAAGTCAAGAACAGTTCATCATGTTTTTAATTAGAATATTGTTGGGCCTATGCAGGTTTTTAAGGGTTAGACATTTTGAGTAACAATTTTGGTACTTTGTTGGATTCAGTGTTAGTTAGCATAACTGAGAGGCTGTTAAATATATATATATATATATATAACTCTTTCTCATTTATACTTAATTGTGTGTGTGTGTGTGTGTGTGTGTGTATTTATATATACTGAATCAAAACTTTGTTTGTTAAACAGCTTTAATTTTAGTTCAAGATTTAGTTATTTTTTGTACTTTTGTCATGTTTAGTATTTATTTCTTTAGTTTTTTATTCATTTTTATTTCAGTTTTGGTAATTGTAGTACATTAAATTAAATTAAATTAAATTAAATTGTATTGAAATTGAAATGTTGCTTTGGAAAGTAGTGTTTATTTTATTTAAAATAATGAAAATGTTGTTTTAGTGGTTTTAATTTTTAGTTTTATTTATCTAGAATAATCCTGGTTGGGTTACTGTAATGAAAAATCTGGATCCTAAATTTAGCGATCTACAAATAAGCACAATATTGACTGTAGTAAAGCAGGATCAGTTTGTGTTGCGCATTGCATTTAACTCTCATTTGCCATGTGTTTTTTCAGCCTGATCTTATAAAAAAAATATTTTTAAAAAATCACAAATTAGCCGCAAATTCAGCAAGACAAAATAGTTAGGAATTGCAGTGAGATTGTGTTATTTTTTTTTCAGTAAACTTTATTGCAGTCATAAAACCTTTTATTAACATGATAGCATCATCCCATTCTTGATTTCATAATCCCAGGCTGTTTAGGTGTTTGTTTTGTTGTTGTTTGTTTGCTGTTTTCAGGGTGGAGGAGGTGGACAGCTTGTTAGCACCCTTTGACTACACCACTCAACCATCATGGCAAAGCCCCAAATATTTAGGTAGGCTAGCTTCAAATGTAAAGTAGATACTCTGTGTTGTGTAAAGCTGCATTCAACTCAATACTAGCTCAAGAGTTTCACTTATAGTCATACAACCTCTGGATTATGTATCATTATGATCACTGTGCAATGATCGGAGACATTTTGCTGCTACTAATCCTGTGCAGTATTGATCATGTTGTGTTGTGTTGTGTGTTGGCTGTCATACGTGTGTTTTGCAGTGAGTGTGATCTCCACAGAGGTGACCTATGTTCTGGGCGGTCTGATATTCGCGTGGATCGTGGAGGAGTGTGTGTGGGACTACGCCATCACTGTCACACTGCTGCACGTCGCTCTGACCGTAGCAGGTGAGAACATCTACACACACGCTACACACCTGACATCCGACATATTTGGTCAAATCAGTTTGATGCCTGATAGGAACATTGTGGGGGCAAATCAAATTTCCATCTCTCATCCCGGAGTTTTTAAAAGACACACAAAAATAATTAGTGAAAAGAAAAGTAGTGATAAAGTCCAACTAAATATATACTGAAGTTTGTTTGATTTGTTTAAAGTGGAACCAGTGCAAGTACGCTTCAGGTACACTTTAATACAGAAATCATACAATCAATATTAAGAGTGACAAAACACATTTTAGACATAATATAAAAAATGTGCATTGTGCAATAAAGAAATACGTTATATTTATACTTTATATTAGTGATTCTTCAGTGATATGTCAAAAATTTGAAGTATAGTTAGTATGAAATGAATATTTATTAAATAAATCTTGGCATATGCTTTATTTATTTGTTTACTAGTGTACAGAAATGTCCTTGCAATGGAAGCCTTACTCATAATACAGTTGATTATAATGATGTGAGTTATTATGAGCCGTGAAGTGTTTATCCTCTTCTGAATGGATGGACTTCTGGTAATTCACATGGAATGGCCTTCACACTGCTTTCTGGTGTCCTTTATGTGTGTATCATCCAAGTTATCCAGTTTACTGGCTTTACTTGGTCACGATACTCATTGAACAGAAGCTGATGTGCTTGCACCAAACAGAGATCGAAGACTCAGGTGTGTTCCTCTCCAAGAACTAATTCAACTCAAAAATAAGAAAAAGTCACCATTTTCTATTTTGTTTCGTTTGACCTTAACAATGTGAACATTTCCTGATCATATGAGAGGAGTATTCTAGATAAACGTGATGTGTCTCTGTCAGCGCAGTACTGTCATGCTGCAGTCTTATAAATACATCAGAGGTTTGAGAGCCACAGATTCTATTGAATAACATCCATTAGCAGAAAAACATCTTCACCCACTCAACACTGACAGCCTCAGACTACTGCACAATCTCAGCTGGGTTGTTTCACTTTCTGCTCCTGTTGCGAATCGAGTTGACCAGTATACTTCTGTGTTTATTTCATTAATTCCTTTCAAAAAGTGAAACTTGTATATTATATTCATTTATTACACAGAGACTGATATATTTCAAATGTTTATTTCTTTTCATTTTGATGTTTATAACAGACCAATACGAAGAAAGGATTTTTAGAAATCTTGGCCAAATTAAAAGTTTGAGCATGTATAGCACTCAATACTTAGTTGTGTCTCTTTTGTCTGAATGACTGCATCAATGCGGCGTGGCATGGAGTGGATCAGTCTGTGGCACTGCTCAGGTGTTATGAGAGACCAGGTGTATCTGATAGTGGCCTTCAGCTCTTCTGCATTCTTGGGTCTGATATATCACATCTTCCTCTTCACAATACCCCATAGATTTTCTATGGGGTTAAGGTCAGGTGAGTTTGCTGGCCAATTAAGAACAGGGACACCATGGTCCTTAAACCAGGTACTGGAAGCTTTGGCACTGTGTGCAGGTGCAGAGTCCTGTTGGAGAATTAAATCTGCATCTCCATAAAGTTGGTCAGCAGCAGGAAGCATGAAGCGCTCTAAAACTTCCTGGTATACGACTGTGACCTTTGACCTCAGAAAACACAGTGGACCAACACCAGCAGATGACATGGCAGCCCAAACCATCACTGACTGAAACCTTACACTGGACCTCAAGCAACGTGGATTGTGTGCCTCTCCTCTCTTCCTCCAGACTCTGGGACCCTGATTTCTGAAGGAAATGTTAAATTTACTTTCATCACAGAATATAACTGTGGAGCACTCAGCATCAGTCCAGTCCTTTTTGAAGCGAGACGCTTCTGACGCTGTCTGTTGTTCAAGAGTGGCTTGACACAAGGAATGTGAAGCTGAAACCCATGTCTTGCATACGTCTGTGTGTAGTGATTCTTGAAGCACTGACTCCAGCTGCAGTCCACTCTTTGTGAATCTCCCCCACATTTTTGAATGGTTTTGTTTCACAATCCTCTCCAGGGGGCGGATATACCTATTGCTTGTACACTTTCTTCGACCACATCGTTTCCTTCCCTTCTCCTCTCTGTTAATGTGCTTGGACACAGAGCTCTGTGAACAGCCAGCCTCTTTTGCAATGACCTTTTGTGTCTTGCCCTCCTTGTGCAAGGTGTCAAAGGTCGTCTTTCGGACAACTGTCAGGTCAGCAGTCTTCCCCATGATTGTGTAGCCTACAGAACTAGACTGAGAGACCATTTAAAGGCTTTGCAGGTTAATTAGCTGATTAGAGTGTGGCACCAGGTGTCTTCAATATTCAACCTTTTCACAATATTCAAATTTTCTGAGATACAGAATTTGGGATTTTCCTTAGTTGTCAGTTATAATCATCAAAATTAAAAGAAATAAACATTTGAAATATATCAGTCTGTGTGTAATGAATGAATATAATATACAGGTTTCACTTTTTGAATAGAATTAGTGAAATAAATCAACTTTTTGATGATTTTCTAATTATAAGGCCAGCACTTGTAGATTAGTGAATGCACAGAATTATGTACAGTAAACTTGTGTTGCAGTTCTGGAAAATGACATAAAGCTTACTAAGTAATAATGTTTAAAGAACAGTGATATCAGCTGAAGGACGTGTGCATAAACTAACAATTATCACATGACGTGACGTGTGATGGTCATGACAAAAAGTACATTGGCTTCTACAGAGATTTTTTGTCTATTCAAAGCTTTATTTGCATGGCATAATAATGAAGGCAAATGTCTTTGAATGATCGATAGATGATTGATAGATGTGATTCGTTGCATTTAATTTGAATATTTATTATATTTAATTAATTTAACTACTAAACTCTATCTATTGACAGTCCTTGATATTTTCATTGCATGTACTTTGCTCTGAGGATATGCATGTGTTTGTGGGAAAGGCTTTGTAAAAGTGTCTATGTGAAAGCTGCTCTTGAACCTGTCTCCGCTGTGATTTTGGTTTCAGTTATGGCTGATATTCCCTCGACAGAGCATTGGTGGATTGCTCTCGGTAAGTTCTCTCTTTTGGAAAAGCTTTCAGTTTTGGCGGCGAAACAGATGTGATTTTAGCTTCTGTCATTCGTGTGTGTGCTGAAGCGCTGGGGTCTGTCTCTCTGCTCTCCTGCAGGCTCAGGGTTGGTGATGATGATCTTTGGCGGACAGCTCCTGGCTTACACACTCTTCAGAAGTAATTTTGTGCATCCTGAAGATCTGCAGAACTTCTGACACGCTGTGGAACATCTACATGGATGAATGTTCTCTGTTTTTTATTTCTTTTTTACACCATAAGTAGTGTGTAAAGGTTTTGTTATTCCTAAACAGTATTTTGTCTGCTCGTGCTGATGAAGTAATTCCAGTAAATCAGTTTATTTTGGTGGCCTTTTGTGACATCATATGGTGAAATCTCACAATAGTCCAGTGGATTTTCACTCGAATGCAATAATGATTGTCTGTGATTACATGCAAGTTTACATTTGCTTCACTGCTCCACTTCATGATTTTGGCCATGATTTGGCCGAATATTAAAAGATCCTCCTATCATAGGTCAAAATCAGTAGTGTTTGATTTCTGGTTTGACATGTTTGCCGATGCATGCTTCTGAATAGTGAAAAACACTATGTATGAAACAAATAATTATGAATTGCATTATTGGTTATGAATGGTATGTTGAGTTAAGAAGTCGGGTAAAAAGTAAGCTAAATTTATAATCTAAAAAGTACTCAGAATACATGACTTAAATCACGTGATCTGGAATGGACTACAATTGGTTAGTAATTTACCAAGATCAGCTGACTAGCAATCATAAAGGCCTAATATAATCTGTACAGTGAGAGAATATTAAAATGTCTTATGTCCCATGAAACTGGAAAACAGGAAGTGACATCATTTTGAAGAATTTGGTAATACTTGAGTCACTACTAGTGCTTTACCATGACCTTCACTCTGGAATTAATTAAAGATGATGCATTATTCAGATTAATTATGAACCATTAACGACCGAACACTATTCTAATGTCTTACCAAAAATTCTTCTTCTACTATTTTGCCGAATCATTGTGTTGACTGTGTTCCTCAGTCTCAAGCATCAATCAAACGAATAATTTGCCATAATTTATAGCAAATACAAGTTTATCCAAACCTACAAACGAACATTCGTGCGATAGCTTAATTAAATTAAGTCTGCAGACATTCGTTACAAGCATTATCAGATGTTTTTGATATTTCATTGGACCTGTTTTCTTTAGGTGAGTCTGTATGAGGAAATCTCAGAAACAATGCCTGAGACATATTTCAGAATGATTTTCATGAGACAAGAATATGAGAGAATAATGATATATTATAATTGTGCAGTATAACACTGGTTTGAACTGAGTAAAGAGACTCACTGCTGAGGATAATTAACAGAGAGAAGCTGAACCTGTCACGATACGAAAGATGGACAGGCAATGAAACTCTCTCTAGAGTGTGTGGTGTGATGTTAGCTGGACATGTTTTAGAGGAGGAACTATAGATGTGGTGCAGTTGGAGTTTGCTCTAATCCTGAACAGCTGCTGTCCTATAATCGCTTTGGATTAAGTGCATCAGCTTTTATCAGTTCCTCAGTTGTATCACGATAGATCAGTCCATGTTCTGCTTTATTCTGTGATCTGATGTGTGTGTGCATGTATAAACGGATTCAACACATGGTCAGCTCTTTCAGACACAGGGTTTCTGATATGCTTAATACATTGAAATGACAGATTGGACACCAACATGTCAATAAGTGCATAAGCCCTGCAGTCCTGCGCCAGGTGTCCTGTGTCTGGGGATTCTCTCCTGGTGTCAAAATGTCCTGAATGATTAATGGAGATGATGCAGGGGAGGAGAGGAGCGTGTTCTGCAGTGAGGGGCTCAGACGCCCCTCTGACCCGGGTCATGGTCACCAAACTGGTGTGTTACCTGCAGCTCTGGTAAGTGTTCGGCTCTTCTCTTCTCCATGAGATCATGGTCCTGTTCCTACAGATTCGAGTCATGCTTAAAAACCTTACTGTATTAGACGAAGTGTGTCAGATGCTGTTCACTTTCTTCATTCTGTCTGACGTCTCTCTGTGTGTGAATGAGCTGGTGATGCATCATGTGTAGAAAACACCGGTGTAGAGAACCGCATTAACTAGCAACATCATCCAGTAACTGACCAAACCTGACCGACTGTCTTCATCTGTTGTCTTTGGCAAGCGTGTGAAGGGTGTTTGTGCATCTTTCTTTCCTCTCAATGACACTTGTTTCAGACTTCTGTTAGATGCTGCAAAGGCGTTCAGACTAAATTAAATGTGACTCAAGTGTCCAGACTAGGGATGCACGATATTGGATTTTGGCCGATATTCGATATGCCGATATTTTCAAAATAATTTTGGCCGATGCCGATACCGATATCGATATATATACAAATATATACTGATATATTTAAACTTTACTTTTACTGAAGAGAAATCCATGTATCTCTTCTGTACTGATTCTACCATAAATGTATTATTTTACAAATGTAGACAGACATTCACATCTGAAAAACAGGTCAGTTATTTCACTTGGAGAATATTGGTTTGGCTCATCGGCAGAAATATTCATATCGGCCGATACCGATGATGGTCATGTTAAGCTTTTATCGGCAGATACCGATGTTGTGCCGATAGTATCGTGCATCCCAAGTCCAGACACTTAAATGATCTATTAAATGTGACTAAATCCTTATTTTTCTTCACAGTAGTGGTCGTACAGTTTTAAAAAATAACTTCTTATCTCCCTGAAGCTGCAACTACAACTCAGACCTTCATTTATTGGATGATGCTAATGGAAATGTGATGTGTGATCATTACAACATGGTGTTTTTTGTAGATAAAGGAAACTTTGTGAAAAAAACTGTTCTCACTATTAATTAGTTGCTTATTAACATGCATGTTGCTAGTATGTTGGCTGCTTATTAGTACTTAGAAAGCGCATATTAATGCCTTATTCAGCATGAGCGTAGCATGTGTTGAGCAGAAGCAGCCAGTGACACCTCTGCTATGAACAGATAACATTTCAGTCTATTCTTCAGATGGCTGTATCCATTTCACCCTGAGAAATGAGAAGCGCTGTCCTGTTTTTCATTCTCATCCGCCTACCTTGTGCGTTTAAACGGAGACTTGTATGAGACGTGTTGTTTCTGGCAGATGAGCCTTCACTCGTGTGATGCTGTGGAGCTGTTAGTGTCTGCGTCAGGGAAACACTGGGGGTTTTCACAAGAAAGGCAATAATTATAAAATCATCTGATTGACATAAAATAAATAAATGGACTATCTTAGTGTAGTTTCCAGAAGTGTTGTCTAGCTGTGTGACAGACTGACTGTGCTAGAGTCACAACACAGTGTTCCCTCTTTTAAGAGAAATGGAGTGTTCCACAGAACTGTGACACACAGGAAATGATATCATTATGAGCGTTTCACCAACATGACAGGAAGACCAGGAAATCATCAGCTTACATTTTCACCATTTTTCATTAAGTAGTACTGTTGACTGCATTCATTAAAGAGACAGACAGTTCACCCAAAAAAATGATCCTCTTGATCCAAACCTGTATGAGTTTCTTTCTTCAGCTGAACACAAAAGAAAGATATTTTGAAGAATGTAGAAAAAAATACAATGGAAGTCAATGGCTACCATCAGTTGTGTTGGTTACCAACATCTTCTTTTGCATTGAGCAGAAAAAATCAATTCATACAGGTTTACAACAAGTGGATGGATAAATAATTTCATCTTTGGAAGAACCCTTTACCCTCCTTAGAGACACCTTTAGGGCCATTTTTTATCTTTTCACCTTTTCCCCTTCCTCAAGAGAGCGCTCACCTTCACTTCGACACTTCAAGCTGAATCTCTCTGATAGAGCTGCATTATATCTCAGACTCGGGATATTTTCTAAAATGATTAAAACACTGTAAGGATGTTTCAGAAGTGGGACAGTCAAATATACTGTCATTCAACTGATCAAATGTGTATTAAGAAAGTTAAATGCCATACATGTTTTTGTGTGTGTGTGCAAAATATTTACAGTGGGTTTAAATCAGCCCCCTTTAAAATAATCACATTTTGTTTCTTTGCAGCCAGAAATGAAGATATAGCTGTATTTGCTCAACTTATAACATCCAAGTAAAAGAATGTATTAAATTAAAACATTAACCCAAAACTTAATGTCCCAGATTTGAGCACGAGCTCAATTAGAAAACCACACATTATTAAACCATCTTCCACAAGGAGCACTAATATTCCTGACATTTCCACTTCAAGTACAATATCTGAAACATTTCTCTTGATTTAATAAGAGAACATCTTAGAAATGTCATAATGATATAATATTTGTAATATTAAATTGGCTTCATATAGAAATATGATAAACAAGCCAAAATTGTAAAAAAGTTCCCCTAATCCAACCCATATAAAAAAGGGTTATTACTTGAAAATAATAAAATCAAACGAATCAGGATTAGAGTTATTTGCACATGTATTTATGTATTTAAACATGTCAAAATGTTTGTTAACGTCACAAAAATTGCAAACCTCTGTTAAAGCAAATGTTCAATAAATCATAATCCTTGATCTATTTTTGTAGAGTCCCTACAGACATCAGTCAGGGTTTTATCATATTTCGTTTTTGACAGGAATGTAAACGAGGCTGGGACTTCTCAAGATGTGTGCTGACACAAGAATACTTCAGCATATTAAGAACGATAAAGACTCAAGCCTTCAGAGATGCACTATTATTATAAAACGGACATGTTACTCTGTAAACCTGATGCTGTTGTGTCTCATGACTGCTGGAAGTGTTGCTGAATAAAGCACAGGAGAAGGTGAAGCTGGCTGAAACTCATGATGTGTTTGTTCTCTGTGTGAAGTCAGATGGTCAAACACAGAGGAAGAGCACATGCACAAGTGAGTCTGAGCACTAGATGGCAGTATCACAGCTCACATCTGTCTTCAGTTCTGTCTGAAAACTCTTTTCCTTCCTCAGTTGATTGTGACTGATAGATTGACACGGTGTCTTTATCAAACATTGCTCTGTGTTTGAGTTCATGATGTCAAACCCTTGAGCCACCATGCTTCGGACATGAAGGATTTCTCTATTGTTGAGGAGAGCTGTTCTGTGGAAAGTATTATGTCCAGATATGCAGTGTATGTGACATAAACCCACATGAGCCACTGCTTCTGCTGAGAGTCTGAAGTGTGCATCTGATAGACATCATACTGTGTTTCTACACTGCAGATGAACTCTGAAAGCACCCAGAATGCAATGCAGCAGATCATGCTGTAGAGGCTTTTAATAGTTGGTTTTATTTGTGATATTGAACTTTGGTTCTCTTTTATCAGTTTGTGTTGTTGATTTATTGTGCAATGTTGGTTTGTGTTGTAAGTGACTACAATAATGCAATAATATAATCCTGTACATTTTATTTTACAGTATTAATTAGTATTTTATTTTCATCAGTAACAGTCTTCAAAACTTCCCTTTAAAACATTATTTATGCTGCAAAAATAGTTATTTACTTTGAAACATAATGAAGCCTACATACACCGAGTCCATGTCTGTGTTTGGTGCACATTAGTATAGTGCATGTATCTCTGACATACAGCTATCAGAATAAACATGCACTCTTTATTTAGTGTCTGTTTCACCTGACCGTCTCCTCACACACTGTACATACGGAGACAGACATGCTGAACTAACAGCTGTGATGCTAATGGAAACATGTATGTGTGTTCGATTGTGTTCTGAATGGTGTTGAGGAACTAGAGTAGATGAATCATGGTCTCCAGTGAACCTGTGTGGACATCATCTAAAAACATCCCCAGCCTCACTTTAACCCCTCTGTGGCCATGCTTCAGAGAGTCTGGAGCGCCGGGAACACTGACACACACAAGACAAATTACAGGCAAATGGAACAACCTTCAAACCTGCCACAAAAAGCAGAGATCTTAAAGTTTGAGCTGTAGCTTTTCAGTATTGGGTTTAAGTATTATGCATGTGTGTTAATTAACTAAATCTTCTGATTGGCATCAGTGCTTTTGATGAATGCTGTTGACTTTATACTGTGCATTTGTACAACAATGACCTCAGCAGAATATTTTTGACTGGAAAATCTCTAAACAGGTGTGTCTGAGATCCATTTACGTGACCATTTTATCTTTAATGTCAGGCAGTGATAGAGCTTTTTTTTTATTCATCTCATTATGTAGCTTACAACTTTACTGAAATTCAGCCTCATAAAATTGTGCTTTATTTAAGTTAAGTCTAAAATCAGACATAGTTGATTAATTTAACCCAGATCATTAAATTAATACATATAATTAAGTATCTGTGATAGGTAAATCACTGGGGATTAATATATGCTCTGGGCAACTGTATCAAAATATGATTTCATCTCTGAGGATCTGAGTGAAGGTAACTGGAATCTAATTTATAACTGTATAGATTTCTTTCTTTGTTTTTTTTTTAGAGCAGTGAATTTTTTCTCGAACAATAAAAGTCTCCGCCCTGAATTGATTTGAATCATATTCTTATGTATATTTATTACTTCACGTAGGTTGCCAAGGAACCTTCCTGGAGCGTCGGGTTACGTAATTCTATTAATATGCATGAATCATTTAACAACGTCTGCATTTCAGCCAATCAGCAAGCCTCGGTGGGTGAGCGTGATTAATATTCATGAGGCGCCTCTTCGCATTGGCTGTCCTGTCGACGCCCGGGGGCGGAGCTCTATCAGCGGCATTTCTTCCGAAGTTACACTGAAACTAACACAACAATGTTGCGCTCAAGATGAGTCGACAGCAGGACGAGCAGGGTGTCGTGTTGACCGCTTACACCAGCAACAGCGAGGCTTTGACAGCTATCGGCTGTAAAGAACAACCGGAGTTTCCCGGAGCGAGGTGAGGAATCGCATTTATTTATTACTCAGAGCGGTGTGCTGTGCACTATTTATGGCAACTGTATCCTAGGGCTGTGTCTCGAAACCTAGTGAGCTGCCTAACTTTATCAGACCGCCTGCATTCTGGAGATGCTGTTGATCAGTTTGTTAACCTAATAATGCTGTGCCAATTGTTTTGTTTAACATGTGGGTGGTCAGATGTAGTTAATTTACAAGTTTGTCTTTTGAGGGATCTTGTAGTATCAGAGAGCATGTATATTGTCTTTAAACCAGATCCTGTCGCTTGTGTGACTGTGTGTGTGTGCCTTAAAGGGATAGTTCACCCCAAAATTAAAATGGCTATATAATTTACTCACCCTTAAGCCATATATACGACTTTCTTCTTTCAGATGAATCAGAGTTATATTTAAAAATGTCCTGGCTCTTCCCACCGTGAATGGGTTTTATTTTCCAACAGTCCAAAAGACATAAAACAAAGTGCATCCATCCATAATAAAAAGTGTCCCACATAGTGTTTGGCTTTATTGAGACTAGAACTTGCTTCATTTAAACCTACAACTCTTCAGTTATCAATCCAGCAGGTCTTTAACCACCAGAGTAAACCACAGATTTGGGTTTGTCAGCAGCTGATGCAGTACGACAGAACTGTAATGTGTTATATTCACAAACGTGTCTTGGATGCGAGAAAAAAAGAAGAAAGTTTCTGGCTTCAGTTTTCCCTAATCCCTGTTCTAAACAATGTCTGAAACTTAAAATGAATGGCACTCCCTGTGTTTAATGCCTCTTTATAATGAATCACTTGATGCATTTGTAAACCACTTTAGATAAAAGTGTCTGCCTAAATAAATATGTTCCAAAATAAATCAAAATTCACTTGAAAACACAACCTGTGTATTTTGAGCTAACAAACTCTATATGTTAAGTGCTATTAAGATTTGCGTTTACTAGCTACAAAATCTGAATGTAAAGCTCTGTAAACCTAATCCCTTCTGTCTGATTATCTCAAATGTTAGGATGTACAGTCTTTACTGACTCGAAATCTAGTAGGGGATGTCACTGCTGTAACCATGTGCATCATATTTGACCAGTTTCGCTGACAGATGATGTTCTTCATGTTCTGGCTTCAGAAGACCCTGCATCAGTCGGTCACTAGTTTCTAACACAAACTATCTGAACAAGCAGTGTGTCTGTGCTGCCGGTGCTGGTCGTGTGCAGTGTTAGCGGGAGCTGACCGCGCGGTCAAGCAGAAACGGGATGCTGGCTGTTATTTGTGTTCTCAGACGGAGCGCAGGTGTCTTCCTCGTTCAGCTGCGAGAAGAAGTCCCTGGTGCATTCTGCCGGCTGGAGCGCAGTGGCACACACCGCTTGAGGACAAGGTTCCTGAGTGTGTGTGTGTGTGTGTGTTAGTTTAAGTGTTTGTGGGTCTGGCCTGCTTGCTCTAGTATCTGTGTTCTGCTGGTTGTTTGCAGACAGAACAGTTGTTCAGATTTAGCATGAAAAATCTACACGAACACACGTTTAAACAAGTGTCTATGTCATAGCCAAAAATCAAAGGGTAAATCCTGTAGTGTTCCACAAAAAGTGTTCCTGTAGCTCAACTGGTAGAGCACTGCGCTAGCAAGCAAGCGCAAGGTTGGGGGCTCGATTCCCCGGGAACACATGATATGTAAAAATTGATAGCACTGTAAGTCGCTTTGGATAAAAGCGTCTGCTATATGCATAAATTTAATTTAATTTTAATTTTAATGTAATTTAAATCATATTTTGCCTACTTGTTCCTGTGTGGACAATTTCCCCGCCAGACGTTCATTGCTGTAATGCAGCCTCAGTGGTATTTAGCACATTCCAGTGTGTGTCTGTGGGTTCCTTTAATTTCCTGTGTTCTGCAACAGAAACCGTCATGAAACACATGCCTGTCGCACTGCTCTCAACTGGCCCCTAACGAGGATGCTTGCCTCCACAGTTTTTTGCATTATGGCAATGAGAATTGTGTGCTTAACAGTCTTGTGAAGTAAGCTTCTATTTGTTTATGCAAAATATTTGTACTTAGTTTTTGGGAGTGATATGTAACCCAGCTGTAACCATGAGTGTTTTTGTGAGATTCTCTTTTACGTAGTGAACTAAATAAAAACATTAAATCCACTGGACAAGGACGGCCACACCACATTGTGGCTGAACTCACATGATTCATCCATAATTTGTTAATCTTATGTGCAAGTTGCAGGACAAAAGCGCCCTAAGAATATCACACATTGTTTGTTTCATGTTTTAATTTAAACAGTAAACCTCTTTAAAGAGGTTTGTTAGCCAAAAAATAGAAAGGATTTGTTTACATTGTGAAAGATGAATTAAATAGTTACTGTTTTAGGACTTTATTTGATTACCACTTTTAATACATTTGAATTACATCATAAAACCACAAAAAATAAATAAAACAAGCAACAGTTTTGAAAAAAAAAAGAATAATTCCACATGACCCTATTATTGCAAAAAAAAAAAAAAAAAAAAGTTCAAGTTTTATTAACTTAATTGATTAGACATTTAATTAAACAGTTAAACCGTAACTGACTCCCCTTGTTTTGTGTGAACCCTTGGTATTTCTAACTGAATTGATCCTAGTGATCTGAGTGCTCTGTTAGGTTTATATTCAGTGAACATATCTGAAATATATTTCGGTCCTAGGTCATTTAGTGACTTATATACGAGTAAAAGTACTTTAAAATCAATCCTAAATGTAACTGGAAGCCAGTGTAAGGACCTGAGGACTGCTGTGATATGCTCAGATTTTCTGGTTCTAGTCAGAATCCTGGCAGCAGCGTTCTGGATGAGCTGCAGCTGTCTAATGCTCTTTTTGGGAAGGCCGGTGAGGAGCCCATTACAATAGTCCACCCTGCTGGTGATAAAGGCATGAACAAGTTTCTCCAAGTCTTGACTGGAAACAAAACATCTAATTCTTGCAATGTTTTTAAATGATAGTATGCTGATTTAGTTACTGCTTTGACATGACTACTGAAACTAAGGTCTGTCTCCAGAATCACACCAAGATTCCTGACTTGATTTTTAGTTGTTTGACCCCTAGAGTCAAGGTATGCATTCACCTTGAGAACTTCATCTTTGTTTCCAAATGCAATGACTTCAGTTTTTTCCTTGTTTAACTGAAGACTATTAATTTCATCAATGCATTGGCAGAGGGAGTCAGTGGGGCTGTAGTCATTTGGAGATAAGGCTAGGTAAATCTGGGTATCATCAGCATAGCTGTGATAGGCAATTTGGTTCTTTCTCATTATTTGACTTAGTGGAAGCATATACAGGCTAAACAAGAGCGGTGCAAGGATCGAGCCTTGTGGGACTCCGCATGTCATGGATGTCCACTTAGACTTATGCTCTCCTAGACTCACATAATAGCCTCTCCCTTCTAAGTATGACCTGAACCATTTGAGTACCATCCCAGAAAGCCCAACCCAGTCTCTCTAGTAGTATTTTATGATCGACAGTGTCAAACGCAGCACTGAGATCTAGTAATACCAGCACCGATATTTTGACAGAATCAGAATTTAAGTGAATATGATTTATTATCTTAATGAGTGCTGTCTCTGTGCTGTATTCCGGTCAGAAACCAGATTGAAAATTGTCCAGTTTTGTTCAGCTGATTTAAAAATACATTTTCTATCATTTTGCCTATAAAAGGAAGATTTGAATTTTAAAAGACTTATTACTGAAAAAAAGGTTTAGATACACAATGTATCCTGAAGACCAGTGTGACGTCAGTGAGTACATTAAAGATGCAGTAGGAGATCTTGTAAAATGCTAACTTTAGCCTGATAGCACTGAAAGTGAACATCCCACCCTCCCTGCAATCGACGTCCAAAGCCACACCCCCTAAACGCATGTATGCTCACAGACCAGATGACCAAAGACAACATTACTACAATACATCATATGTCATTAACCGGTGAGAAAACTTTATAATACAGTTAGTAAAATTACTACAATAAGAGGAAGGAAGACCAGGTTGTTGATGTTAGTCTGCCATTCTCGCTCTGTCGCACAGCCTAGGTGAAGGCTCTGATGATGTATCCTCTCTGCACAAACAGGGTGCGCAAAGCTATGCAAATACTTATGCTGACAGGCAGGTAGGAAAGTCAATCACAATGCTCGGAGCGACCATTTCTTGGTCCTACACCTTTCACAGAATATATATATATATATATATATATATATATATATATACAGATATATATTTAGAACACTTAATGATTGCTATCGGGATGTGAAGAGACTTTCAACCAGTATAATAAAAAAATGATATGACCCCTTTAAGGTAAAAATGACCTTAAAAGGTATAATTTGAACTTATTGGAAAAGATTAATTTATGTCACTGCTGCGAACTGACCACTTTACAGAATGTGAAGAATATAACAGTTTTTAGGAATCAGCTGTCCACTGTAGTCCTTAACATATCAGCACAGTTACACTCAGTCAAATTATTGTTATTGATAAAATCCCAGAAAATATTGAGATATAATTTTTTGTCAGTATCGCACACCCCAGCTGCCAGCAGTTGGCTGTATGTAAATTTTAACACTGCATACACTATCCTAACCCTCGTCGAAGAAGAGCTTAACTTTAGAAATCTGTCAGTGTCCTTTTCTTTTTCTTGCGATAGTTCACGGAAAGCAGTGACTGAGTGATTGACAACTAATATTAACCAATCTAAAATCTGTATAGTTAAGAATGTAAAGATAAAATTTGTTCATATATAATTTGTAGTTGTGATGTTCCAGAATTTCTGGTGAGTGCTCTTACATTTTTGACATTGGGAGCACCAGTGCTACAAAGTAAAAAAGTTAATTTCGAGCCCTGTGTTGTGTTGGAGAGTTTAACCTGTGCTGACTTGAGAAACATCTCTTGACTTTCTGTCCTGTACCATTGCATAATGAATATTTAATTCAGCGTGTGCTGCATGCTTTTGGTCTTTGTTTGTGATGATGATGATGTCTCTGATGGTCAGAGCCCAATCAACAACATGACTTTGAAGACATCTCTGTTAGCTAGTAACACATACAGCAGTGTACACACCGTGTACAGAATCAACAAGTTTTATCGTAGCCTGGCCTTTATCTCTTTTCCATTGACACAGCACACAGATCTTGTGCACCTCCATGTCTGTTTTGGAAAATTCACCTGAATGTAATAAAAGCTGAGATTATGTGTGATATGTTTTTGTTATTGAGAATCAACTTTAAATTCTTCCTGCAGGAAGCACTAAAACAAAAGCAGACAGGAAATAGTTTCCCCTCGCTGTACTGTCTGAACCTGATGAGACCTGTAAACTCTTAGATGGCAATAGAGATGTGTTTCACACATGGAAGGTGAAGTTGCATGAAAACACATGCATGGAAGGACAAATGACTAGGAACAAATATTTCTTACTATTAACTTAACAAATAACTAACTTTATATACTAAAATGTAGGGTGTTATAATTGTGTTATATAACACAATACTGAGCTTACGATATGAGACTATCACTATAGTTTGAACGAAACCAAATAGAATTAAAATGTTTTTTTTTTTATTTTTATTTTTTTTTTAAGTACAACAGTTAACAAAATGTGCTTTGTATTAAAATGCATCAAATGCATTTGATATGACATCAGCTTTAATAGATTTAGACATGGCCAACGGTTATGATTCTGCTTAAAATACTGAATTATGTTACACAGATATACTTGCACTCTGTTCTTGATTAAATACTTATGTTTAGTTTTTTTTTATTTATTCATAATTAATAAATAGGCTACCTTATTAATTGCATTAATATCCTCCATATGCAATAAAGGTTTAAAATGAAAATTAATTCAACTACCATTCTGTATTATATTGCGATGGATATTCAGAATTTCACATCGAATGCATTGCATTATGCAAGTTAAATGTGATTCAGAGGCTCACTTTTTAGCCTGATTTTATCACCTGAACGTGAATGCACATGTCCTCGGTGTCTGAAATACAACATGGCCTCTCAGCGACATTCCACAGGTGCACTTTTGGTTGTTATAGCAGCAGCTCATACTCCTGTATGGCTTTTGTCCCTTGACTCGACTTCATTGATACTAACAGCAGAACTTCAGCCTGATGTCTGCATTAGACCGTGAGCTGCTGTAAGGACACACGTTGTGCTGGTGTTTTGTCTGCTGCTCTGCCTCTTTTGTTTATGTAAAACAAGAAATACGGTGACGCTTGACCCTTTTGTCCTCTTTCTTTATCTGCGGTCAAGGGCACGGGTTTCACTCGTTTGTATTGCGATGTGTGCTGTCTGACCTTTGGCATGTAGAGTCCACTGAGAGAAGCACTCCGTTCCCAACGGTTAATAGCTAAACCATCAACCGAGCTTTGTCAACATTTATGATGCAGGAAAGGTTGTTGAAGAAATGCAAGGGGAAAAAGCATTTCTCTCTTTCATTTGAGATCCATGTATTATATAGTCACTTTTACTTCCCTGCAAACACGTCTGCACTGGCCCTTTGCGGACTGCCAGCGCATGGCCCCTGAGAATGTGCTCATTGGCAAAACGTTGTCCCCCTAGCACTGGTCCTGCACGGGCTGCCCTCACTTACCCTACAGGAATCCTTAGCGCTGTTTTATTAAAAATAATAAAGTTTGAAGTCACCATTATGGGGATAAGTGCTTGCTTTAGTTAGGCTCTTTACCCTTGACTTTTTAACTTTAATGTTTCTCTGTCTGCTATAATAGTGTGTTTCTGAAGCACATTTGTTGTAGCAAAAGTTGTGAGAGAACAAACTGATCTGATGGTTACTTATTGATGATGCCGTCATCATGTAATGTCCTGATTTACTGATTTCTTCCAGAGGCTGATCTCGGAGTACATTTATTTAGGATTCATAATTTAACTTTATTTTAGTAGCCCTATTATGCCACTGCACGAAATTCTGTCCTGCTTTAATATTTTTAATGTTTTTAAGTCATTATGCAGATGTTATTTGGACAGGATCATGTAGACTCACACAGATATCAAGATTCAGCTTAAGAACCTCAACAATAATGACAATCAATGAAAAGCTTGTTTTGTGAAGTTAAGAATTGATCTGAATATTTTGTTTACTGTCACCATTGTTGAGGTTTATACACTGAATCTTGATATCTGTGTGAGTTTCCATCCAAATAATTTCTGCATAATGACTTAATAAGGTTCAAAATATTAAAGCAGGATAAAGTTTCAGGCAGTTGAATTCTAGGGCTACTATAACGTAAAGCAGTGGTTCTCAAACTTTTTTGGTCATTCCCCACTTTAGGCAAGGGGGAATTTTCAAGCCCCACCTACCCCCATTGCCCCAACACAATGGTAATGAAATGCGCAACAACCTTAACATGTTCCAATTTATAGAACTAACAAGTAGTATCAGAGTATCAAGTTGTATCTAAAAAACAAACTATATACATCAAATAACAGAAAGTTCAAAAATAAAGAAAATAAAAGTTCAGCCATGTCAAAATTTTTACTAATTTCAAAAATAGAAAAGATATAAAAGTGCCACTTTGCAATCTGTGAAAAAAGAAAAAGAAAAGAGAAATCCAATCGGCAGGTTAGACTGTATGTAGACTAGTAATGATTACCCCCTTAATGTTTCCATTGCGATGCATTATATTTATTTTAAAATATTCACAAACTTGCACACCATGTCATCGACTATCTGATATTCCGATTCTCAAAAATGTGTAAGTGAGTGTGTTTGGTCGTTTAAAATCCTTTTATAAATAATCTTGATCTATAACGTGAGATGGGTGCCACCATGTTTCTTTGCGACGCATTTCAGAGAGTCCTGTCTGTCATCAGTTTCTCCCGAAATACATGCAAGAAAGTGGCCGGTGAACTCCGAGAAGAATAGAGTAAACTTATAGTTACTTCCACTATGTTTGTCTGATGTAAATAACACACTCATTAAATTATATTTAAATAGATTGTTATTGCTGCTTCCACAGACATCAGTGTGTATTTTACAAACTCCAAATGTATTGTTTTACTAGTGCTTATCTGTATTTAAATGGCTGAAACCTAAAATAAACATTATTAGGTTGAAAACACTGCATAGTTGCTATATATGACAGTGCTGAGCTCGTTCGTCTCTTGCTCAGCGCCAACCAACGCGCGAAAGCACAATTTGAATCTGGCAGTTATGTCACGTCACTGAACATTCTAAATCCCATAACTGGGACCAAACCGGATACCGCTCAAAAGGTTAAACATTTCATTTGTAACCATGAATACAAAAATGAAACTGCAAAAATTTTGCCCCCTCGTGGTGCCGGGCCTGGTGGTATAGATACACACTTGATAACGTGTTGAACACTCACACACACACACCGCAGTCACTCTCTAGGCTAGTGTGTGGCCTTGCTCCAGATTCTGGAAGATTTGATCTAACGTTACCATATAAGGCATAAAAAGGAAAATTTCCTCCCGTTTGGTGCGCCCTACCTGTCACGTCTCTATGGGGCGCATCCCACAGTTTGAGAAACGCTGATGTAAAGTAATTAAATCTAAATAATGTCCTCAGAGATCAAAGTCTGGGTGAGATCAGGGAATCAGGCCAAAAACTAAATCTATCAGATGACTAAATGACTAAATCATCAGATCAGTTTTTCTTCTTGCAACTTCTACTATAACAAATATGCTTCAGAAACACAATTACAACACTCAGAGAAAAACTTCAAGGGCCAAGAGCCCAACTAAAGCAGGAGCTTACCTCTATAATGGTGACTTCAAACGTTATTATTTGAAGCTAAAGCTTCCTGGAGGCTGCCTGTGCAGAACCAGTGCAAAGGGGACAACGTTTTGCCAATGAGTAAATTTTGGGTCTGTACAGGGCCAGTGCAGGCTTGTTTGCAGGGGTCTGATCTGAGCTCGGGCCAGCGTACTGTTGTTCCAATCCCTAGACCACAACAGACATGTATACGGAGTACTCCAAAGGAACAGTGATGATTGATATCGTATGACTTTGAGAAAACATTTTTCCTAATTTTTGGTTATTGGTTAAGCAGTTGTGAGCAGTATCTTTAGGTTTGGTTGATAAGCATTAGCACAGCATGCCATCCAGACTGGAGAACTAAAGTGAAAGCGAAATTTTCAGTGATGCCTGGAATCACTTGGATAATGAAAGACATGCTTTGCCTCATATAATGAGAACACCATCATAATATAAGACTTTGAATTATTTGCCTTAATTTGCCTGTGGTTTAGTGTGTTGTTATGGCAGGAGTGCATATGTTCTGACTAGCGGATTTATATACTTCATATAAAATTTCTAGAGGTCAAAGGATAGGAGGGCCCTATGATTTCCATGATGTGGAGAAAACAGAAGAAATCACAGAATCCAGTCATAAAAACTAAATTTACTGTATAACACGGTATGTCATGGAATTTGTCAAAGTTTGCATAAAGTAATCAAAAGTAGGTTCCCAGCTAACTGAATTTTGTTACAAGAATATTCTCCTAATATTTAGTGTTGGTTCTGGGAACATAAAATATTTCCAGTTTTCTTGATATAGAAAATAAATGTTTTTAAAGGGTATGATGTTCCTCAAATGTTTTTTCAACTTAATTCAGATTTAAAATGTAGTATTCTAAGAACGTTTATTTGTAACATTCCAAGAACATAAAAATATCCAGTTTCCTTAACGTTAGTAGAATGTTATTTAAAGACTAGTATGCTGTTCCTGAAACATTCTTTAATCATTAAAGCACCTGCTGTGAACTAGAGACCTGCGTGGGATGAATTTTCTCCCGCTCCCGCCTGCAAACAATCAAGTTTCGTCCTGCTCTCACCCGCAAAATCCTGCGGGTAAACGTATAAACATTTTTTAATACATTGCATATTCTGCCTGATACTCTGTTATTTTTCGCTCCCCTGTTTTTATATAAATTAAAAAAATTAAACCGAAAATAAACAAATGTTTCATTTTATTTGCATTTAATTAAATGGATGAACACGAACAAGGAACTTAGAACACAGAAATACAGTAAAAAAAAAAAAAAAAAAAGTAAGAAATGTAATAAAAAAGATATACCTATAATAATTAGGCTATAGTATAGCCTAATAAATTATATAATAATAATAAACCTTGATTGTTTTCATGTTCAAAGGAAAATTAGTCTAGGGCCTACTGTTTAATGCTCAAGTATCCCTTAACATTAAACAAAAAAATATACATTTTCCTCAATAACAAAATAGACCAATTTTAAATATTTAGCAAAATAAAATAAAAACTGGGTCCCACGGGAGTGCAGGTCTCTACTGTGAACAAACACTGAAAGAAAGAGAAATAAGAACCAGCTACAACTTTCTTCAGCCACAGCCTTAGATGAACTGAAGATAAAAGACACTAAATCTCTCAAGATCTGGTTAAACAACTCCTTGGGTTGCTTAACGTTCATCTGGGAAAACTCTGATTTGTAACATAAATCATTTAAATCTATGCCAAAACAGGAGACTATATCAACATATTTCTAAATATGTGATTTACTGTACATCACAATTTCAAAATTAAAGTTTCTTACTTTGCATGTGGCCACATATTAAAATGTGATTGATTTAAACAACATTGAATCACACAAAACATCCCCAGGTGCTCTCCAAATATTTGTTATAATATGGGCATATTACATTGTGTATTTAACAGTGTTGTTCAAAAACCATGTACTTGGTTTTGATACTTTATTTGAGGCCAATTATTATTTGCTTCCTCATTAATTTTTTCGTTCTGCTTTTTGTGATTTAAAAGGCAAATATTTTGTCTTTCTTAAAGTATTAAAACATTGTCTTGTTCTAGTGAACCATGTATCAGCTTGAGAGCTAATTGTATTGTCCCACCTCTAGTGTCTATGAGCGTGATAAAGCTCATAGTTTTCCAAGTGTATGACATAACTTTCATTCTTCAGCTCAATCATATATTCATGAAAAAATAAATCTGTTTGAATAAGTAAAGCGATAACTTTGCCATAGTATCCTTTCAAATGTTAAAGTTGCCACAGTCATTGCATTCTTGTGCTGCACTTTATTTCTACAATTTTGTTTTATTTGTTTATTTATTCGAATAGCAATATTGATTAATAAGTGAGATCTGATTTTAATCCATGAAAACCATAAAAGTAGTGCAAGTCCTTGAAAGTCCTAGAATCGTAACTTGCAGTATCTGTATGAACCCTGTTTAAGTTACCAGTTCTTGGACCATTTTTATTTTTTTGTTGGTATTTGAACTGAACTGTGCTTTTCTGTAGTAAACTATCTTTGTATATTTCCTATTCTATATTAATTTCCTAGCAATTAATTTACCATTATTTCTTTTGAACAAAACAATGTCATGTTTTAGATTGTAGGTCATCTTGATATCAAATACTTTGCTTTTACTCAAGTAAAATTGACTTGTGCTCTTTGTCCACCACCGGCTGCTAATGCACAGTTACAGGTTCAGTCTTAAAGCGGCTGTGACCCAGAAACTGGAGACTGCCCCACACAACCAGCTCAACCATCAGCTGACAATAGCATCTTTATGTCCTTCTAGCACAGAGGCTTATTTTTCGCACTTCCTGGTTGACCCCTCTGGCGGTGCGAGCAGCGGGACTCCTCATGTCTGCTGTGTCATGCATCGAATGAGAAGAGGCTCAGATATAATGCACTTTTGTAGCATTTCCCCCTGAAGTCCACTTACTTCAGTATAATGCTAGTCGAGGATTCTCGCATCAAAACAGCAATTTACTTCAATTAATACCTGTTACATTCTCAGCATGATTTTTTTTTTTTTTGTCAGTGAACTGTTCCCCTAAAAGATTTCACTTAACTTATTGATAAAATATTTCTTGTGATTATTGTAATAATTTTTTATAAAGCAGTAACAGTAAAGGGACTATTGTAATGGAGTATAAATGTAATTTAATTATGATGTTTAGATTAGTGAATGTGTATTTCTTTATCATTTTCAGTGTAGATTTAATTTAACTTCAAGTTTAAAAATGGTAAGAAACATGGTGATGGTACTCATAGATACATCGACTATATGTTTGTGTGTTGGGCATTGTTTGGAGGACACCGCTGCACAGGAGGTGCAATAACATTTTAATAAATAATGGAATAAATAGTAATAATACGTTTTTGAATAATTAATCATTTTGGGATATTAATAATACATAAAAATGAAGCACATTTATTGAGCCCGATGAGCCATGTCATATTGGTCTTGTAAGAAATATTATAATAAAGATTTTTTATAAATATGCAATCTTTGTGTTCAGATTGGAAAGAGACCCTAAGTCCTAGGCGATGAATATCAGTCCACAGAAACAATCATTACAATCACAAAGTTCCCCTCATTAAAAATGCATTTCCTCCAAACTATTGTCAGATGCTGACGATTCACTGAGTCCAGTGCAAACAGAGTAGTGCAGTGTTAGAGTGGCCTCTGTGTTGTGAAGTGACCCGTGGTCATCTTTACTGGGATTTGAGAGCTGCTGCAAACAGCATTGTTTATGGACAATAAAGCAGACTTGACTTGACAGCAGTGAAAGTTTGAACATGAATGCTGACTGCTGCATCATTCACGTGATGATTTCACATGTGTCTCTGTCTCTGTGTTCCCGCAGCCGCAGGACCGGTCAGTACAATGTCCAGCGGGGGAGAGCGGCCGCTGCGGCTCTGGGCTGGAGCTCAGGTAAGGCACCGTACCAGCGCTGCAGCTCCCAGGACTCTCTGGACGAGCAGGCCATGGTGGACTACTTCACAGAGGTGGAGATCATCCAGCGCAGCGGAGACACGGAGACGCAGGAGGAGGTGCAGCTGAAGGTGGCTGATGGTAAGAGCCGTCCGTCGCTCTGTGTTTGAGTCAGCGCTCCTTATCTGTGTTTCCCCTACAGCTACAAGACTGATCTACTCTGAAGCCTGACAGAAAACAAAACATTTCTAGATTATTTCATTGAAGACTGCCTTTAAAAACTACCACTAATTATAAAGTTTGGGGACCAATTCCTACTATTAACTAACTATTAACTATGAACTTTGACAATATGACAAACCGTATCATCGTTACAACATGAGGAGGAGTATCACATTTAAATTAAAATAATAATTAATCTACACAAAACCTAAAGCGCAGCTGTAAATAAATGATATTTTAGTATTATTTATTTATTATTATAGTTTTGGTTAAAATTATGCATGACAATTGCTGAAATAAAATGTATAATTCTTGTAATATTAATGAAATAAAATAATTTGAGAATGAATAAATATGAAAAAAGGGTCCCACTTTATATTAGGTGGCCTTAACTACTATGTACTTACATAAAAAATAAGTACAATGTACTTACTGTGTTCATATTGTATTGTAAAACACTTTTGCTGCTATTGAGGTGGGATAGGGGTAAGGTTAGGGAGAGGGTTGGAGGTATGGGTAAGTTTAAGGGTGGGTTAAGGTGTAAAGTATGGGTCAACAGTGTAATTATAAATGTAATTACACAAATTAAATACAGATGTAATTACATGTAGTTTTTTTAAAAATATACATACAATGTAAAAACATGTCTGTACACAATAAGTACATTGTACTAAATTATTAATTAAAATGTAAGTACATAGTAGTTAAGGCCACTTAATATAAAGTGGGACTGAAAAAAGAATATGAACTTGACATTTGATAATTTCCTTTTTTGGCATATTTATAAAACAAAAAGCAGGCGAGCACTCCAACTTTGTATAGACAAGCCAAAGTGTTTATATGGTTGTCTGTGTCATTGCACTCGTCAAACGCATGCAGTTTGATAGCAAAACGTGCATCCTCTGTGTGATTTGCTATAAAAACCGCTCGTTCTTAATGTGCAATTTTGGGTGATGGAAAACCCATGTCGGAAAAGTCTTGTTTTGTATCCTGGGCATGTTATTTGCATACATATTTATGACAGTTCAGATTTATTAGTTCAGATACGTCATGAAGCTTCAAAAAGGCAATTAAACCTGCCTTAAAACTGTGCATGTATGTTTTTGTTATATACGAGTCAGATTTATGAACATTATTCTGACATACAGTGGATCTCAGATCTGACCTGGAGCAGCACCACTCTCTCCCTCATCTAACACACTCGATTCACCTCCTCAGCTCAATAAAGAGAGGTGGGTCAGAGAAGGTAAAGAGTTTTAAGAAACTACGATGAGTGTCAGATCAGCGTCATGTTCAGCAGCTCTTAAAGCAGCCAGAATAACATCATAACCAGCTGCTGTGATCACAGTTCTTCAAAGAACTACACAAACTGTTATTTTATTGTCATTATAAGTATATTAAATGTTATAATTGATGAATTTCAATGAATTTCAGAAAAGATATATGATTAGTTAATTATTTTAATCGACTGTCAGCACAAATATATAAACAGGTGCATCTCAAAAAAGTATAATATCATGGAAACGTTTTTTTTTTTTAATTCAAAAAAGCAAACGTTCTTATATTCTAGATTCAGTGCACACAAACTGAATATTTTAATTGTATTAATTCTGATGGCTACGACTTACAGCTTAGGAAAATAAAACAATTTAGTATCTCAAAAAATTTGAATATTTTCTCATAGATCAATCAAAAAAATTTGTGACTGTGGGCAGGAGCTAAAGTGCGTCTACAAAATGAAATCAGCATCTCTATAAAGCTTGTCAGCAGATGGAAGCATAAAGTGCTCCAGAATCTCCTGCTCGATGGTCTTTGTACTTGATAAAACACAATGGAGCAACACCAGCAGACGTCACAGATCCCAAATCATCTCTGACTTCAGAAACGACACACTTTGAATTCTGTGGCTCTCCAGTCTTCCTCCAGATCTTGATTTCCAAATGAAATGCTAAATGTACTTTCATCTGTAAAGAGGACTGTGGAGCACTGAGCAACAGTCCAGTTCTTCTTCTCTTCCTCCAGGTGAGATGCTTCTGATGTTTTCTCTGCTTCAGGAGTGTGTTGGTTCTATGAATGTGACGGCTGTAGCTCTTTTCCTGAAGACGTCTGAGTGTGTGACTCTTGATTTCTGACTCCAGCTTCAGTCCACTTCTTCTGAAGCTCTCTCAAGTTCTTGAATCAGCTTTTCCTCACAATCTTCTCAAGGCTGTTGTCATCCCCGTTGCTTCTGCACCTTTTCCTACCACACTTTTTCCTTCCAGTCAACTTTCTATGAATATATTTAGATACAGCACTCTGTGAACAGCAGCTCATTCAGCGATGATCTTCTGTGTCTTACTCTCCTTGTGGAGGATGTTGATGATCGTCTTCTGGACAGCTGTCAGGTCACTAGTCTTTCACATAACTGTGGATGCATGTTCTGAACTAGCCCAAGAGGTAGCTGTATTTATACTCACAATTAATCTATTTATTAAACTAATCAAGCTCAAAATGGAATATTCTATTTCTTTTGACACACACACACACACACACACACATCAGATCTATACAGGTGGAGCTGGGGAAGGTGGAGGGTTTCAGAGGAACTCTAAAGTGTACTGCAATGCTCAAGAGAATGCTAACCAGCAATTTAAATGTAAAGCAGAAAGCTCATTGAACTAGGTTTTGCAGTCCAAATTCAAAATATTGGAGAGGGTTTTTTTCACCAGGCCCTTGCTCCTCAGATTTGACGCACACGCAGGTTGCCAGATTGACAACACCAACAGAAGCGAGCGCACTTGACGGATGAATGAAATGAAATTTGCTGGCAACCCGGGGTGCCGAAATACAATTGGGTAAACTGGCAGTGGGCAGGTTTCACAAACCAAAACAATGACAGACATTCTGGGCCGGAGCGCATATTTTCAAAGGACAATTACTGACTGTAGCATAGTTTTTCAGATAAATAGGAATGTAAATATATATACGTAAATATTGACAAGTGCAAACTAGGACGCTGGCGTTGGGGTTAACTTACCATGTTTCTTAAATATCTGCAAACATATTATGGTATTTTTTATGCTTTAGTAGAGACAAAAATCTCTTTATGTGCATTAAACCCAACAAACAATTTTTTTAAGCAAGTGGTAAGTCTTTGCACCATTATCAGGAGTTGTTCCATGTAAAATATTATTGCAAAAGTTGGTGATGACTAATGGGTTTCTTGTATGTTGTCAGTGTCAACATGTTTTCTGCTGAGTTCAGCAAGCTGTGTGAAGCAAGATTAAAGCATGACTTGCACTTACATTTCTGCCACACTCCTGGCACACACACAGCTCTGAGTTTGAAGACTGAAAGAACACGTCTGCATTTAAATTTAGAAAACTGACAGGAAACAGAAGAGAAAAGAGAGAAAGGTCTTGCATGTTGTTTGCAGATAGATATGTGTAAATGGAAAATTCAACCATACTGCTTGACCTGGGCAACCTTATGAAGAGCATGCATTTACTTCCACATTATTGTTTTCAGGAAGTACTGAGATGCTACCTGTAACAAAAGAAAGAGTGTTTACTATTGTCATTTTGCATTATTGACACTTTTCCTATTTAATACTGTAAAGTTGCTTGGACACAACATGTATTGTTAAAAGCACTAGATAAATAAAGGTGACTTCTTCTATCACTTTTTAAAGGCACTGATAGACAGAGATCAGTCATGACATCGATGGAAGTTGTTTGCCCCTAAGGGTACAACATACTGTGACTTTCTTAACTTTTGTGTGTCTCAATTGTGAAGTTACCGGAAAAGGAAGATATTTGTGTTTCCTGTCAGAGCTGGATTAATGCTTTCCTCCTCCCCACGACTGTGATGATAGCACATTATGACACATACTGCAGATATCACTCGTGTGATGAATAAGAGGTTTGAAGTCATTTATGAGGAGAATAAAATAAAGCCAGAGTGGCTGAGTTTGACAGAGCTGTACGTCACAGTCTTATCTGGCATCATATGTTCATGTGTTCTGCAGAGGGCGAGCAGGAGGAGGCGTGGCTGATGGAGGCGGGGCTTGCGACGCTGTTTGACGAATCGGCTTCAGACGGCGAGGACGGCATCGCTCTGCTGTCGACTCTGACCCGAACGCAAGCAGCTGCCGTGGAGAGACGTGTGGAGACGCTCAAACAGACGCTACGCAAACGCAACAAACCCTACAGCGTCCCGGATGTTCGGGAGATCTTTAAACCATCACCTGCTTCACAGAGTAAAGTACGAGTACACATGAGACCCCGCATCAGTGCTGTCGGTCTGTTTATTCTTCTCCCACATGGTCTGATTCGGTCTAAACCACTGGCGTATAGCAAAGCTTCAGCAGCATGTCCTACTAGTGTCTTAAATCAGATGTTTTACTCTCGTGTGACACAGATCAGATCTTCTGCACATGTATAAAGAAAAACGATCTGATTATTATAATTATCTTTTTTTTATCTGTTTTGAGCCTTTTCCAAATGTGGTTTTAAATCAGATACATATCCGATATCTGGACATCCAACCTTTGTCCAAACAGGAATACCCAGTTCCCCTCAGAACTCAGTGCGAGGGCGACAGGTTTGCCCGTAATGATAGTGTTTTAATGACGGCTTGCTGTAGGCTATGCCCTCGCTTTTTATTGATGTGGCAAATTTAGGTAAATTGCACAACTATCTGGGCCTGTATTCATAAAGCATCTTAATGCAAAAAGTAGCTCCTAGTGACAAAATTCTAAGAAAATTCTTAGAAATGTGGGCGTTTACTCTTAATATTATAGAAAAAATCCTAGTAAAGAAAAAAGTAATTCAGAAAGCATCTTAACCCTTAAAAGAGGTCAAACTTGTTAGGAGCACAGATGAGGACTTTTAAGAGGCTTAAGAGTTTCTTTATCAGAGGAGAAAATGGCAGAAAGATGAAGAGGCAGAAGAAATGTGTTGCAGACAATGGATGACAGTGAGTTAATAAGACACTGTAGATTATATAATAATTTATAATTTAATATATAAATTAAAGTAATCACTACAATACGATATTTGGCAACTGGGAAAATGCAACAATGCAATAGTGATGATTTGGGTCTGTCACAACCTTCTGTAAGCAGAGTGATCACACAATTACAGCACTTTCAGAACATCTTACTGTGTCACAGTTCATTTAGTTTCACTGGACATTCCCACCTTGCAGGCTCAAAAAACTGCATTTATGAATATAGCAGGCTTATAGATGCGCACAAGCAGGGGGAATGAAACGTTAATAGTTTGTGCTATACGCTCCCATGTCTGCATCTTGTCCCTTGCTGTGACACCGAGCCCGAATTATCCTTTAAGAATGGCCTTGTGTTCATCCACTAACTGGGCTAACAGTAAACACTGTTCCTCTGTCCAGTTTGGCTTTCTCGGCCTTCTTTGGTTTTGATTCCATGTTTGATACATTAAAAACAACATTCAAACCGCCACTTAAATAGGACAGCAATCACTGTAATTAGAAAGAATGGAACAATTTTTATCATTCTAAGCCAATCAAATACCTTATAGGAAATTACAAGCATGGTAAATAAAAAAAGGATTTATATACACACATATAATGTGTGTGTGTGTGTGTGAGAGAGAGAGAACGGTCAAATAGGAAAAATTAACTCATTTGAATTCAAAGTGAGAATAAGAATACATCCTATACTTAAAATCACTCTTTTTTTCCTTCTTGGACAACCAACCAATCACAGTCTTCAAAAGATTGTGTCATACATAGCAACGGGTCAACCCCGCCTCCTCACTAAGATGAAAGTTTTTGAGTTGCTCTCAGATCGTTCCCGAATCGCTCTTAAGCAAAGACTCCTACGTACAAGTTTTTAAGATAAATTTTGAGTTTTCTGAGAGGATTCTTAGAGTCTTTATTAATACGGGCCCAGGAAATTTATAAATACAACAGCTTCGCTACTAAAAGCAACACTACATTTCTCAACAATGAGATGATTAATTAGCTGTTTCTGTAATTAAAACCATACGCTTCACTATTTGGCCTTGCTTTCTCTCTCTTTCTCTCTCTCTCTCTCTCTCTCTTTCTCTCTCTCTCTCTCTCTCTCTTTCTCTCTCTCTCTCTCTCTCTCTGTCTCTCTCTCTCTCTCTCTCTCTCTCTGTCTCTCTCTCTCTGTCTCTTTCTCTCTCTCTCTCTCGTTTAGTCATAGAACGGCAATACAAAACCAGAGGGTCAACCGTGTCGCTAAAAGCAATCACAGTGCAATCATTCAGTTTTGATTGAGGATTCATATAAACACAGATATCGGATATAAATCGTGAATTTAAACAGTTGGGACAAAACACTCGAAATGTTCTGGTATAAAAAAAAACTGACATTTTTACAGGTCAAAAATTACACAGCTGTTCCCTGTTAATAAAGATTTCAGCACAGTGTAATGAGTAACTCAGAAAATGTAGAAGTGAAGGATTATTTCCAGACTGAAGGATGTGTGATAAATCACAGACGGCATTTATTGTGTCATTTTGAGCGGTTTATTAAGGACAGCTGTACGTTGTGATTTATGTTTCTGCTAGATGCAGACCAAAATAATCAATAGGGTGAAGACTGAAAGTCTGTGAAGGTCAATGAGAAGATGCTCATCCGAATGGAGAACAGAGCTACATGAACATGATCTGATGCAGACCATCCAGAGAGCATCAAGAACATCTGACAAACGCTCACATGATCCGTGTCACTCGTTCACTGTTCCTCTCTTTCTCTGACAGGACCAGGCTGAATCCACAGGAAGAAGTGGGAGCAGTGAACAGGAAGTGGAAGGACTGGGTAAGTGTCATGAGTTAGTGTAATGCCTCTTCTGTTTTGTGGATTCGTGAATATGTTCACATGAAGTGTTTAACTGCTGAAAAATGAGCCAACTGAAATGACAAAACAACACATTCAAAGAAAGGCTGGGATGTCCTGAATTGGAATATTTTATATTATTATTATACGTCGTCTGTACATAGATATAAGCAGAACATGTTATTGTGTGTGTGTGTGTCTGTGTGTGTGTGTCTGTGTGTGAGTGTGTGTGTCTGTGTCTGTGTTTCCTGTGAGGGTTAGGGTTAGGTGTAGGGTTGGTGAAGGGACATAGAATATACAGTTTCTACAGAATAAAAACCATTACACCTATGGGATGAACACACTTTACACAAAAACAAACGTCTGTGTAACACACACATATATATAAATAATAACTGACAATAGACCAATAGAAGTAAATATGATATGATAGAGGTGTGGTAAAGTAATTTCTAGTCATCATATGAGCTTGTGACACTGCTGGGTTATCTAGTATGTTTTACAGTGCTCATACTTTACCCTGGGCTAGTAATCAATCCTGGGTTGGTACATTTTGACATTTCACACTTTACATTCTTAAACATTGGGTTAATGTTCTTATTTACCTACTTGCAAAGTTAAAGCTGCAGTAGGGAACTTTTGATGCTCTAGCGGTTAATAAACAGAACTGCTTGCGCCTTGTGGAAGAACATTGTAGCCGGAACTACTTCTCTCTGTTTATGTCTATGAAGAATCACAAAGGTACTGGGTTACTCCGCCGCGGTATCCCCGAAGCAATCTAAAATAGTCTGAATATAAACACTTATTATAGGTGCACCCTAGTGATTCAGGACAAGCTAAAAACACGGTTTGGAAATGGATTCATGGTGTACTCGCTTATTATATACATTTTTCTACATTTTGAACACAAACAAAGTTACGGAGCGCAGCTCTGATTGGTTGATTTTTACCGGGAGCGATGGAGTTTCTGCAAATGGCAATAGGACACTGGGAGGAGCCAGAGGAGCTTGATTTTTTTTCACAGATTATCTGTCTCATATTCTGCTGTCAGGACATTATGACAAGTTTAACAAATATGTAAAAAATATATTTTTACAAAAGTTACCTACTGCAGCTTTAATAACATCAGTTTTGACAAGTGCAGCATCCACTGATCTGACGGTTCAGATCTATGGAAAAGTAGTCTGCTGGAAACATACTACATACAAATCTGATTTTAATCGTATTTCTATTTATCTCTTGGCTGTAGGTGTTTCCTGTTGCTGTTTGAGTCTCAGTTACTGAAACTAAACTTAAGAATAGTGCATGAGGCATTCAGCTAAAGATTGGTTTTCTGTTGCTACACATTCTAGCATTGCTATGTTAGGTGTGTTTTGCTCATCGTGCAGGGTTTAGTGCAGAGCTGAGCCTCTTTCACAGGTGTGAGACGTGATCTGAAGATGAGATGACCGTGGTGAAGTTAGCACTGCCTGGCATCGCTGGACTTTGACTAGCCTGATTGATAAACCTACACTACGCACCTGTGTGTTTGTGTCCATCAATGTGTTCCCTATTTTAAAGTGGTGTGTAATGTTATTGTGTATGTGTCCACCATCTGGTTAGGTAATGGGGCGGGGGCTTATGCTCCAGGGGGCGGAGCTGACGCTGAGACAGACATTAACCTGGAGGTGTCCTTCTCTGAGCAAGCACTTACCTACAAAGAAGGGTTGAAGGTTACCCAGCCGCAGAATGAAGCTGACGACAGGTTACCCGTGAGTCAGACATTCACTCGTCTGGTGTGTGTGTGTGTGTGTGTGTGTGTGTGTGTGTGTGTGCGCATCACAGTAAGAGTCCAAGAGATGACTCGCTCTGATTGGCTGCTTGAGGATAAAGTATGTCAATGTGTATATGGTTATGAGTCTCACAGAGACCTTTGCTCTGAGTATGTGCAGAAATGTATGTGTCAGACTGAACTGACACTGATGAATGAGTAGACCTGACCTCTGCTGGACAGTCTGTGCCACTGCATGCTGCATCCATGCCCTTTTCAGCTTCTTACTGGAGCTCTCCAAAGCAAAACATCTGTCACACTGGACCAATTCTCACTATTTACTATATCTCTTGCCTTAATAAACTCCTAATATGTGCTTCATAAGTACTAATAAACAGCCAATATGCTAGTAATATGCATGCTAGCTGATAGTGAGAATTGGTCCCTAAATTAAAGTGTGATTATATTTAGTTCAGTGTTCTGAACACTAGTACTGAGTCGAGTCTGTGCGGTGTTTGTGCTCCAGACATGAATGATTCTTCACAGCAGGTGTCTCCTTGGTCAGATGCACCATTTTTGGGGGATGCTTTATCAGCTAAAAAATTCACAGAATACCAACATATAGCATTTTATAAATGTGTGCATGTGATTACTTCTCATTCTGTTTCTCTCTCAGGATTTCAGAGTGTCTCAGGATAAGACCGGACAGACAAGAGTAGGCGATCTCTCCGCTGAGGACATGAAGAAGGTTCGCAGGCTAGTTCTGATCGAGATGAGCGCTCTGTTCGACACCTGTGGCATCGAGGTGAAGGCTCATAAAGCTCTCAAGGTCAAACTGAGAGGTCAGTGCCTCTGAGATGTGTTCAGAATCAAGTGACTGGTGTGGATGTGATTGTGTGTGAGCGTGCTGTATCTGAGGTGAAGCTGGTTGTGACGGTGTTGTTTGGTCTTCTGTAGAGTCGGGATTGTTTGGTGTTTCTCTCTCGACGCTGCTGGAACAAGACCAGCGGATGATCCCGGGGACCAGAGTGCCTCTCATCCTGCAGCAGGTAAGAGAGAGAGGACCGGGGTGTTCAGATCTCACAAACCACCACACATCTCCCCGACATCCGTTCAGTCCCAGCTCCTTTACAATATTTCTACTTAACTATTTTGAGCTTCATGCAAGAAATCTGTCCTGGCACCCAACCACAAAATTACACTTTAACAGATACACTACCGGTCAAAAGTTTGGGTTCAGTACATTTTCATTCGTTCTTTTATTCAGCGAGGGGGTGTTAAATTGATAAGAAGTGATGGATTATAATTTGAATAAATGCTGTTCTTTTGAACTTTTTACTCATCAAAGAATCCTGAGATAAAGAATAGCAGTTTCCAAAAAAATATTTGTCAGCACAACATTGATAACTCTAATATTAAATCATTATATTTTCATGATTTCTGAAGATCATGTGACACTGAAGACTGGAGGAATGATGCTGAAAATACAGCGGAGCATCACAGAAATACATTATATTTTAAAGGATATTAGAGTAGAAACCATTATTTTATATTGTAATAACATTTTGAAAGATTACTGTTTTCTTTTCTGTGTTTTTGATCACAGGGTCCCCGCGGGTCCTTAAAAAGCCTTGAAAAGTCTTAAATACAATTTTCGATTTTTAAGGTCTGAAAATGTCTTGAATCCTGGAATTTTCCATATGAATGTCTTAAATTTCATGTGGGATCTTAAATTTCATGTCCGACTCGTCATTTTTATTTATTTTTTTCAACCGCAATTTGACCAGCGTAACATTTGGGGGCAGCACTTCGTGGGTGCAACCTGCATCATTCCATAGGTGACATACGAGTAAGTGATTGATGAACGCGTTGCGATGATGGTTCGCCACCACGGCAGTTTGCGAAATCGCAAGCATGGGCAAAGACGATAAAGCTGTGGACAAGACCACGATTGTCAGGTCTCGCTATCTTGGTTCTCAGTTTTTGAGCCCCTCAACGGCAGAAGACTTGCTGTAGCACTTTAAGGTAAGACTCTAAAAGTATCATTTAAAATTATTTGAATATGTTAAAATGCTTCATGTGTTTTTGTTATTTCCTAATGAATATTTGGGACAATATATCGATGCGTCACAATTCTTGGATTGATTTAAATTTTTCCGAATGCATTGTGAATTGATTCTGAGCTTAGTTTTTGCACATTGCGCTCTAGGCTAGTTTTTAACCGAGCACTCAAATGCTCACGACGAAGAGCGCTCGTGCGTTCTGCTGAGTCTGATTATGTAATTAGGGCCCGAGCACCGATGGTGTGAGGACCCTCTTGGAATTGCTCCGTTTATTATTATTATTATTATTATTATTATTATTATTATTATTATTATTCTTCTTCTCCAAAATGAATCGCATTTTTGAGGGCCTAAACATGCTCGAAAAGTCATGAAACTTTGCACACACCTCAGAACTGGCGAAAATTTACGTCTGATATGGGTTTCAGAAGTGGGTGTGGCAAAATGGCTCAACAGCGCCACCTATACACGTTCAACGGTGTGCGCCTCGAGCTACGTTTCATGTACATGTATGAAAATCGGTATACACATGTAACTCTCCAATACCTACAAAAAAGTCTCTTGGAGCAAAATCCGAAACCCAACAGGAAGTCGGTTATTACTAATATTATGAGCAAATTTTGTGTCATTTTTGTCATTTCCATGCGTTGTATTTTAACGAACTCCTCCTAGAGATTCATTCAGATCAACACCAAATTTGGTATGCCTAATCTGAAGGCCTTTGCGATGTTAAATTGCGAAGCTTTTGAGTTTTCGTTAATGGGCGTGTCCTTGGCGGCCTGGCGAATTTCGATGATTCGCCATGAAACAGGAAGTTGCTATAACTCAGACATACAATGACCAATCTGCCCCAAACTTCACATGTTTGATGAGACTCCTGACCTGAACAGATTGACATGCCCATATTCAGTTATAGTCATAGCGCCACCTATTGGCAACAGGAAGTGAAATATTTTACACTGCGATGAACTACTCCTAGAAATGTTATGACATGAATGTATTTTTTGTGGTCAGTCTAATCTAAAGCCCTGTGCGATGTTAAGTTGTGAAGATCTTGAGTTTTCGTTAAAAGGCGTGTCCATGGCGCCGTCACGAAGTTCGATGTCTCGCCATGCGAATAAAAGATGTTATAACTCAGGCATAAAATGTCCGATCTTCCCCAAACTTCACATGTGGGATAAGAGTCCTGGCCTGAACACATCTGAAGGCCAAAATTCCATCAGGTGTGGCAAAATGGCTCGATAGCGCCACCTATACACTTTCAACAGAGTGCGCCTCGAGCTATGTTTCACGTACATGTACAAAAATCGGTATACACATGTAACACACCAATACCTACAAAAAAGTCTCTTGGTACGAAATCCGAATCCCAACAGGAAGTCGGTTATTTAGAATTTTCTCTGCAAAATTGACGTTGTTTTTGTCATTTTCAGGGGTTGTACTTTAACGAACTCCTCCTAGAGATTTATTCAGATCAACACCAAACCTGGTCAGTGTAATCTTAAGCTCTTTGCGATGTTAAATTGCGAAGATCTTTAGATTTCGTTAAAGGGCGTGTCCATGGTGGCCTGACAAATTTCGATGTTTCGCCATGAAAAAGGAAGTTGCTGTAACTCAGACATACAATGTCCAATCTGCCCCAAACTTCACATGTTAGATAAAACTTCTGCCCTTAACAGATCTACATGCCCACATTCAGTTATAGTCATAGCGCCACCTATTGGCAACAGGAAGTGACATGTTTTACGCTGCGACAAACTACTCCTATAATTTTTTTGAGATTAACATATATTTTGTGGTCAGTCTAATCTAAAGGCCTGTGCAATGTTAACTTTTGGAGATCTTGAGTTTTTGTTAAAGGGCGTTTCCATGGCGCCATGACAAAATTTGATGTCTTGCCACAGCAAGAGAAGTTGTTGTAACTCAAGCATAAAATGTTCAATCTTCCCCAAACTTCACATGTTCGATAAGAGTCCTGGCCTGAACACATCTGAAGGCCAATATTCCATTATAATGATAGCGCCACCTGCTGGCAACGGTAAGATTGGCACATATATGGGATATACTTTGATATATTCCACTTATATTTAGGACATTAAATGCATATTTCTCAACGTTCACCTTTTTACTAAAGCAACACGATGGCGGTGAGCCCGGGTGCGAGGGCCCGTTCATCGCTGCTTGCAGCTTTAATTGATATATTGCTTTTATGACGCGAGATTAATGTAAATGCCCCACTACAAACACCCTTGTACTTCTCTTCAACCTTTTCGAACTTTATTAATTATTATTTTATAGTAGGTTCAAGTGGTGTGTGTAAGGCATATACATCATGCAGTGACATCTGCTGTTAAAAACTAAACTAAAAATTGATTCGAGAGAGAATCGCGATGCATTCAGAAAAATTGGAATCGATCCAGAATAATTTCTCGATTCAAAATGCATCGATATATTGTCCCAGCCAATCAGTTAAAAAAATTTGTGAGCATTCACTATTATGGCTTAACTTGTTTCTCAAACATTTTTTTCTTTCAAATCAAGGACCACTTAGCCAATAAAAAAAAAAAAAAACTTGACATATTTGGCTTAATGATCATCCCTAATGCATGTAAAAATGTAGGCCATTTTAGTCTTCTGAAACCATGGCTAACGTCACCTGCTAATAATGTGCATGATTAGAAAACAAGTCATGAGAAGTGAATTGGAAATGTTCAACGGTGTCACAGTCCATGTCAGTCATTTTGGTTGATGACTTTTGCTCACAGACCCTCCTTGGTAATCTGGCATACGTCCAGTGGTCCCCAGACCACAGTTTGAGAATCACTACTTTAGACAAACCATCTAATCTAGTGTTCTTGTAGCTCAACTGGTAGAGCACTGATCTAGCAAGCAAGCAAGCGCAAGTTTGGGGGTTCGATTCCCCGGGAACACATGATATGTAAAAATTTATAGCCTGAATGCACTGTAAATCGCTTTGGATAAAAGCGTCTGCTAAATGCATAAATTTAATCTGAGTGAACATGAATGAAAATGTTATCATTCTTGAGGTGGACTTTGTTTTGATTTTATTTTTTTATAATTTCAGGAGGGCACCAAGGAACTTAATTTAAGGAACATGCTTTCTGTGTCAATGGATCCACAGTAAATTGGAAAGTCATGGATCTCCTACAACTGGAACATGCAATAAATTTCTGATCCTGATCTTTCCTACAATTGTCTGTCATTCATTAGGTCTATGCATAGATTATTGAATGTGCTTGCATTTATCTGTGTCTGAAATGACCCCCAAACCCAGCTCAAGGCTATTAGGCAGCAACATTTAACCATAATTTAGATCAAGTATGATGAAATGGGCTTTTGTAATGTCCTGGAGCTGTCTTCCATGTCTTTTTCAAACTGCTATGAGGGGCCAGAATTTAGAAATTACCTGAAGTACCTTAAAGGCTGATAGTTTATACATAGTCAACCATGTCAGGGTTGTAAGGTCAATCAGCACTTGGTATAAAAGTTTTCGCGCCCCTTTGACCTGTCTTGAGCGTGGTTGTGATGAGTTGTGCCACACTAATGCTTCGCCACATCAATCTGTGTTGTCGGACTGAACATTTCCCTTTTTTTTTTGTTTAGATAAAGTCTTAAATTTTCCTTTTAGAGGACTTAAAAAGGTCTTAAAAGTCATTAAATTTGCTGTTAAAAAATGTGAAGATACCCTGGATCAAATAAATGCAGTCTTGATGAGCAGAAAAGACTTCTTAAAGAAACATTACTTCTTACTGACCCCAAACTCTTGACTGCTAGTGCACCTACACAGAAAACAGCTGTTTTAAATCATAATAATATTTCACAATATTACTGTATTTATTTATCAAATGTGATGAGTGAATTTAAGCCAGCGCTGAAAGTCTTGTTTTGCAGCTGATGCGTCACATCGAGCAGCAGGGTTTGGACACGGAGGGTGTGCTGCGGATCCCTGGAGCCGCTACTAGAGTGAAGGTCAGACACACACCAGCACACACACACACACCTCTGTGTGAGCGGGACGCCACCGGACCGGACGCTCTCTAATGTTTGTGGTGGTGTGTGTGTCCCAGGCCGTGTGTCACGAGCTGGAGCACAAGTTTTACGAGGGTGTGTTCCCGTGGCAGAGTCTGAAACAGCACGACGCGGCCAGCCTCCTGAAGCTGTTCATCAGAGAGCTGCCCTATCCTCTGCTGACCGTCGAGTACTTCAGCGCCTTCCTCTCCGTGCTGAGTGAGTCCCACAACATGACTCTCTTCAGTGTGTGTGTGTGTGTGTGTCTGACTGTGTTGCTTCTGATCAGAGCTGCCCACGAAGAAGCAGCAGCTGCAGGCTCTCAATCTGCTGGTGCTCCTGCTGCCCGAAGCCAACCGAGACACGCTCAAGGTACCACACACACACACGCACACACACACGCGCGCTCAGAGACGTGTCCACCGTCTCATCTCAGCTGTGTCTGTGTCTCAGGCTCTGATGGAGTTCTTCCAGAGAGTGACTGACCATAAGGACAGGAATAAGATGACGCTGAACAATGTTGCAGTGGTGATGGCGCCCAACATCTTCATGTGTAAGGGCTTCCGCAGTAAGATCAGTGAACAGCAGGAGTTTGCTATGGCCACGGGCACGGCTAACATCGTCAGGCTGCTCGTCCGCTACCAGAAGCTCCTCTGGACGGTACACTCCTCACCTCACAATCTTCTGTGATATTATACATGTATTGTGTCTGTGAAGTCACTACTCTACTGCTGTAGAAATATAATAGAGTTATAACCTGACTGTCGTGGCACTTCGTATGTGAAGCTGGAGGTGCTCAGATGAGTCTTGTCTTGTGTCTCAGATTCCCAAGTTCATCCTGAATCAGGTGCGCAAACACAACATGGAGAACCAGCGGAAGATGAACCGAGACAGAGCGGTTAAAAAACTGCTGAAGAAGATGGCATACGACCGCGAGAGAGCCTCCGACAAACAGGAGAAGAACAGTGAGGTGAGCTGAAGGACATGTGTCCTCTCTGACCCCCGGTGGACATGTGACTGTCCTTCATCTGCTGTGTGTGACACGACTGAACCACAGGCTCAAATTTAGGAAATAAGGCTCTCCAAGGGGTGATCCTGCAGATACACACACTTGATTTGTACGTTAACCCTGTAAAGCCTGATATGCAAGTTTAAATGATGATCAAAACATGGCTGTTAAACCTGTTTCACACAATCTTTCAAGTCAAAGCTCTTGTGCTGTAACTGTACAAGCGTCCAGCTTCAGCTCGACTCAGATCTCTCCTGATTGTGATCAAGTAAAGGTCAGAATAAGGTCAGTAATATCTCCAGATGAACTCTTCCTGGACTGAAGCAGCTCAGCTTTACTTGATTCTCCATCAATCATGTTTTAGAGTCTCAAATCTGATCCTCAGGATCTTTTGAGAAGAGCGTTTGTTTCTTCTGCTCTCAGTCCTCACTGGATTGCATTGCTTTATATGTTTGGATCATCTAAACATAATCTTACTTTAGATTATTGGAGATAATGACAGATATTAAGATCATTTAATGCAAGTCTCTGCTACACGGTTCATCATAATATCACAATCTGGGTCTCTGAACAAAACTGAGCTATTTTTATCTCCATAAAATGCAAACCTTATGTCATTAGTTTCAACAAACTGTTCCTTTACAAATGTAGATTGTTGTTTGCGTGTGTGTCCCAGGACAGAGGACGGTTTGACTGCAGTGTGGAGGTGTGTGTGTGTTTATGGTGTGTGTGTGTTCAGGCTGAAGGAGGCTTCATAAGGGTCCAGGCTCCTCAGTTCTGGAAGGGGTCCATGTCTGTCCAGCTGACGGAGGATTTAAAGGCCTCTGATGTCCTGGTGCACTTCCTCAGTCAGGAGAGGTGAGCAGACACACACCTGCACGAGTGATCAAACTCTCGGGCTCTGATGGATCCAGAAGTGTAGTCCAAGTACTCTCTCTTCAGGAGGTGATTGTGAACTGTGTTGTGTCTCAGGTCTCTGTCTGTGAAAAGAGAAGATCTGTGTCTCTATGAGATGGGAGGAAACATCAGTGAGTGTCTAACAAGCATCGCATTAGTTACAGCCACACAATACAATATGCATTTCATAAAATATCATTAACCACACAAACCACGTATAGTTAGATAGTAAAATAAATAGATCTTCAACTTTTGTATTGACACTTGTTGATGTCTAAAGCTCAAACTGTATTTTTCCTAGGCTTTATTCAGCATGTGTGTGATCTATGCAGAAGAGTTTTGACTCTGTGTGCTGTGTGTGTTTGTCTAGAGGAGAGATGTCTGGATGAAGAGACGTACATCAGCGCTCTCCTGGAGCTCAACCCCAGTGCAGAGTGGGTCATTAAATCTGTCCAGCACTGACCGGACCTCCCACAGCATCCCATCATGCCCTGCGCCTTACAGTCACCACGGAGGGAAAGCAGCAGGATCTCAGTATATCTGAGTTTCTCTGACACACGTTCAGCCGTCCTCTCCCACCGTTCAAACACTGTGCCCTACACTGATACGGCTGTCAGCAGCAGCTGTGTGAACAGCGTTTACAGTAAAAGCCAAAGAAGCTCATCGTGTCTGTGGTGATGGGGTCTGGTTTGGCTCTTTGGCAGATTTGATTTTGTTTGATACTAAAAATTTAGAGACTAATTTACTCAAAAACCCAATAAAGTGTATTTTTCTGGCTGTTTGTTGGCTGTTTTTAAAACATTTGCATTTGTAACATTTTCATCATAATTCAACACATTTCCACTCCCAATTCTTCTTATTGTGACACCCAAGAAATCTCCTCAGGCAACAGCAGGTTTTCTTTTGGGCTGTTCTGTAATTCTCATTCTCATCACTGTTAAAAGAGTGAAATAGTTCACGCTTTCAATAATATTGAGTGTTTTTCTCATTGAGGTAAGCAGTCTTCTGTATTAAGACCGTAAGGACCTGGGGATATGCTTAATTATTGTGACAATTGTTACAATGCAAATAATGTTTTTTTTTTTTTTTAATAATTTGTGTCTGTGTAATGTATAAAACAACAACAACAAATTTCCTTGATAATTAACTTGACGCAGATATGTTTTTTATAGGTTTTATGAGATGCACCCATCAACAAATCTCATTCATATTTAAATTATTAATATTGCATGAAAATATTGTCTCAGACAAGTCAAGTACTGCGGTACACATACATTTCTTCCTTAAACATCTGATTACATGTGATTGCTCTCTTAGTACAGTAGCAATCTCTGCTTTGAATCAGTCACATGATGCATTAGCCCTCACTGCCAGTGAACGTTTGCACTCTTTTACATGTTCATTCACTCCCAGGGATCTTGGATCTACTCTTTTTCATGTTGGAGAAAATAATGGAAGTCAGATGATACTGTATATCTCTAAAGGATTCGAGACTGGAATCAAGTTTCTCAGTTAGAGCTCAGACCTCATGAAGGGAAACACTTGGCACTTAAACGGACCCTGTCTGTCTTTTTATTTACAATTTCAATGAGTAGTTTCGAACTGTGATTTGTATTTTTTATCGCTACATCTATTGCTGATGTCATGCTTTTATCGTGCTGGAAAACTGTGAATATGGTGGAAAATGACTGTTTTAATGCTTCTAAAATAACCACTAAATGTTTTCATAAATAAATTTGTAATTAATCTCCATCCACTGGGTTTTATTCACTGGCCTGATTGTCAGTTTGTAGAAGGAGAATCGATGCATGTTTCTGTCTTCACTCGTTTACCAGGACTGGTGTAGAATTAAACACGGATGAAATGAGGCTGTGAGGAATAGACTTACACTCTTTACAACAGCGTGCACTGAAGACAAGATCATGTCATTTTCACAACTGTTTTATGGAGTTTGTCTACAGAAAGTCATTTCCAGAAAGATGTTTTATCAGCAGAACTATTGGTATGTTGTTAAACAACAGTGCAATCCGTCAAACCCACTGTACTTCATTTCTGTCAAAAATGAAATCTGGCACTACCCTGAACAGTGATGTAGCCTGCCGTTGGAAGGTTTGAGGATCTTATGAACCTGAAGAACAAGCCTTCACAAGAAGAGGCAGGTTTGGAGTTTTCCCCCTGAGATGATGAAGGTCCTGAATGTAGTTGGGCTGCCTCGGTCAACACGCTGGCTCAACATCACACTGGAATGCTGCCCTTCAACCACCTAGAGACTGATCCCTAAGGTTTTGGCTTGTGATCGCCATAAAAATGACTTTTTAACTCTGATACAATTAAACTAGACATACATGAAGCTTGGTGTTCCATGCATATCATCTCTTCTGAGTAGTTGAAATGATGAAGTGATGTTTGAGAAATGTAACAGTAAAAACGCTACTGTCGATGTGAAGTATATTCAGTATTCATGCTGATGTCAGTATATCACATCCTCAAACAAAACACTTTTGAAAGATGGACAGGTTTTAATAGTGACACCAGACAGAAAACACCCAGTAAATCAAATTGATATGAAAAATATGATATTTAATAAACCTTGAACCCCACACAGACCCTTTTAAATCAATAAAAACAATGAAATGCACTAGGTGTTTATAGCTAATCTGACACACGTGCTGTTTTCCAAATGCCCTGCACTGACCAACAGCATGCCATTACATTCATGGAAAGAAGTATAATTCAGGGTTTTGAAGAATAAAGCATGTTTAGTTGTAGACATTTTTCATGATGTCCAATGTGGTTCTGCAGAGGATCGGAAGAACATGACGCGTTATTGGTTTCTACATAATAAGAACATGCTTACGGCCGTGTGATTGCACAGTGGCTTGTAACGCGTGTGTGTACTGGTGAAATGGTGTCTGGACGCAGTGTGGGGCAGACAGCTGTCCACCTCTCATGAGGTCACACACAGCATTCAACATGGCATTCAGCTGGGCTTTATCTGCAAAGAGAGAGGTCAAGCACAAAGACCCAACACACATGAGTGTCATCTCAGGACATCAAGATATGAAACAACCATGTTCGTACAGATTCGTCATATTCATATTCGTCAGCTATTGCTTGTTGTTTGTCATAATCATTCAACCCTTCATTTGACTTTCAAGTAGTATTGTGTTTGTTGGTTTACCTTCCTTGTGTTTTCTTTTCCACTGTGTCAGCCAGAAGCCCTTTAGAGTCACATTGTGGAAGATAAAGGATTTCTGCATGACAGGAAATGATTTATAAATGTTTACAGAGTTTGTTTTATAAACAGAAACGTCCAAGGTTCAATACAAGTTAAACTGTTGATAACACAGAAAATAAAATACTGTATATGAAGATCATAAACTCACAGCAGGGATCTGGAGGGGTCTTTTGGCCATCCCTCCGTATGTGACCATTGTGCCTCCATAACTGAAGATACAAGAGGAAGTCGTCAGCACCCTCTTATTATTCACAGTCATTTTCTTATGAACTACAGTAAAACTGCAATATGTGTGACACTTACTCAAGATTAGAGAACACAAGTCCTCCGCTCAAGCCTCCTACACAGTTCAAGCCCAGTTTAGGTTTGGGAACCTCCTAAGAAAAGTTTCTGTGTTTATGCAATTCTGCAGAAATCACTGAAAATTCATTTTGTTGCGGAAGAGCAGAATCCCCCACCTCAAAGACGCGATGAAGCCCTGTCGACATGACTTCCTCTTCTGTCACCACATAATCAGCTCCCAGTGACTGAAGCTCATCAATCAACTCAGCACAGTTTGGTCTGAGTTCAAGAAACAGTTGAGAAATTCATTATATGGGACTTTATATCACATGAGATTATTACAACATTCTTCTTTCTCTGTAATGAATTTGTTGCCTGTTGTTGCCTCTTGCTCTAAAAGTCTTCTGTACCTGTCTCGGATGATGTTGATGGTTTTCAGGCCCAGTGCTGCAGCGATCTGAATCACAGCCTGTCCCACTGCACTGTTCGAGGCGTTCTGAATCACTGTACAACCTACAGATCATAACAAACCACAGGTAGCCATTGATAAGATTTGGTAAGATAGAAATAATGAACCATTACATGAGTTTTCATACCAGGGGTGAGTGTTTGAAAGTCATGCAGCATCCTGTATGCAGTGCAGGGATTCACGAAGATGGTGGCGGCCCCCAGGAGAGAGATGTCTTTAGGAACAGTAATGACCTCTTCCTCTTCACACACAGCACCTGTCCGCCATGTACCTGACAAACACACAACTGTGCAGTCAATAAAATCAAATGCAAAGTTATGTCATGACACTCTAGATTGCACAGGCATATAGGTTAACTCAGTCTAATATATAGCAATTTTGTCAGAAACTTTCGACTAAAGTGACAGTGCTTGATTCACATGCAGCCTATGCAACACTCATTCCCTTATCTCAGGGAACCAAGGTTATGTTATTCAATGGAGCGTTCCCTTTGGAATGGTCTCTCCTCTTGCTTTGGTACACTTATACAATATTGCTGTGCTATAAGAAAGTATAGAATGAAGCCGCACAACGAGCCCACCCCAGAGTAATTGTAATGAGGGCTTCTTGAGTTTTGTTTTTTTGCGGTTGTTTGGACTGTTGTTATTGGTAATACTTACAAGCACTTGCCAACATACTATCTCCTAAACTAATCACATTACATGTTTTTTTTTTCATAGCTAAATAAATTTGTAGTTGGTTGCAGTTTTTATTTTGTGTGTGTGTGTGCGTGTCTTGTGATTTTGGCGATTTTAGGAAAATGAAACATAAATGCCAATAATGTGACCCAAGCTTTTTAAGCTGAAGACTACATAACATAACCCTCTCCACTTGCAAAGGGGAGTAGGTAGAATTTAGCAGACAAAATCTGTGCCAAGGATATAGCATCCATTATCCACACTGCTTCGTAACCAGAAGCCTTTTAGAGTGGCCTCTGGAGCACACAAAGAGCTGCTCTGAGAGTCCAAACAGGCCATTGCGCTCGACATACACTCTAAGTGGATTGGGACCCCACTCACCATCTGGATTTTTGAGCACTAGAATGGTGATGACTTGTGCCTTAAAAGTATAGGAGAATTGGCTATAGATCTGCGACCAATTATCCACACCGCAGACTGATGATAACTTCATAACGACTAATATGCACTCTCTCTCATCCTTCTCTCCACTCTCGGAGACAGACGTTTCCAAACTTATCCTTTCCATTCATCTTACTACTTGTCCCCTTGATCCTATGCCCACTCACCTCCTTCAGGCCATTTCTTCTTCAGTCATACATTCACTTACTCACATTACTAACAGCTCTCTTCACTCTGGTACATTTCCCACAGCATTTAAGCAGGCTCGAGTAAGCCCTCTGCTTAAGAAACCATCTCTAAATTCAGCACTTTTAGAAAACGACAGGATTGTAGTTTGAAGAGTCTCTTCTTCCATTCATTGCAAAGACACCTGAGCAAGTTGTGTTCAACCAACTCTCTATGTTTCTTGTACAGAACAAACTCCTGGACATCAACCAATCTGGCTTCAAAAGTGGCCACTCAACTGAGACTGCCCTGCTCTCGGTTACTGAAATCCTGCGACTGACAAGAGCAGCTTCCAAATTCTCAGAACTCATCTTGCTGGGTCTGTCAGCTGCTTTTCACCGAGTTAACCACCAAATTCTCCTGTTCACCCTCAGAAAGATGGGTTCAAATTCTACCTCTCGGGTAGGTCCTTCAGGGTGTCTTGGAGGGGTGAGGTTTCTAAGTCACAACTTCTTGCTACTGGGGTTCCTCAAGGCTCAGTGCTTGGACCACTTCTCCTCTCCATCTGCATGATGTCAGTAGGATCTAAGGGGCTCCAGGTGGCTGAGCAGCAGCAACCTGTGAGCAATCAGTTCCCACTCTGACCTGGCTAAAATCAGCCAGTCTTCGAGGTAGTTCAAAATGCAGATTTCCACCTGTCTCAGAGGGGAAAGAGCCACATCTATGCACCTTTATAAAAGTGTGTGGGGCCAGGAACAGTCTGAATGGCAGGACTGTGTACTGATAGGCCATTCCCTCAAATGTAAAACTCAAGAATTGTCTGTGATGGGGGGCTATCTGGATGGGAAACTAAGTGAAACTAAGTTTCTTTCAGATCCACTGACAGAAACCAGTCCTTGGGCATACTTGTGTGAGCATCTGTTTTAAAGTTACCATCTTGAATGACCATCTCAGAAATTAGCGGTTCAGATGCCTAAGATCAAGAATCTGTGCTCTTGGACTAGGTCAAATTCAGCCAAAGATGGTGCTCCAACACTGCTAAATTGGCCATGGCCTTGTCAATCGCCTGCACAGAGACCTTAGTAGTGTGCAGAACCAGGTCAGTCACTGTGAACAGCATAGTGCAGAGAAGTTTGGTCTGGAACACTTGAAGCACTGCCATCATGTGAAGCACTGAGGCAGCCTGGCCTGCCGTAGAATAAGCCCTGTTTTCTAGGGTTGAGGTGGTGCTCAACATGAACTTTCAACCCCATGGACAATAGAGGGCATAGATGCGCAGCATCTCTCATGTCCTGCAATCTTCCCTCAAGCACATTGACAGCTGCAATGGCAACTATGTAAGGCTGCTATTCATCGACTATAGCTCAGCTTTAAATGCTATAGTCCCCATCAAGCTAGCTTCTAAACTCATGGACCTTGGCTTGAATTCTTCACTCTGCTACTGGATTTTTGATTTCCTCAAGTGGTCAAAGTAGGCCAGTTCATCTCCAACTCTAACCACCCTGGTAACTGTCTTTTCATTTTGCTGCCATCTGGTAAGCACTTCCATGGCCTGATAGCAAAAACCTTAGGACTTATGAGGAGCGTCTTCCCCTAGGCCATCAGGCTCCAAAACTCAAACTCAGTGTCTTAACTTGGTTATTTTAACCTCATGTCCTCAAATTTCAATCCTTAAAATTTACATTTACATTTATTAATTTAGCAGAATGAAGACCCACCCTAAATATTTTTTTATTCATTCCAATGCACTTGGAAATAAACACATTTTGGAACTTAATTCCATGATGACTTCAAGGTCTTGATGTTTTTTAATCCCTAAATTGAAACACTGAAAATCTCCTTACCAAAGCCAGCATCTATGGGCACGACCCAATCACCAGGTCTGAGAGATGTGACATCACTGCCCACCTCTATCACTTCGCCCACCCCCTCATTCCCCCCCACTGCTGGGAGTGGGCACAAGATCGGGTACGAACCTATGGAGACAAGATCATGTTCAGCCTTCATCACCCCAAAGAGCAGAACAGAATTTCTATGAAATAATATTTTATTTAACAAATGAAAGGATGTAAACAGACATGAAGGTGTATGAGTGGTGACTTTACCCTGGATCATGTTCATGTCTGCAGGATTGACTGGTGCTGCGAGCATGTGGAGCCTCACAGAACGATCCCCTACGGGAGGCAGTAGCAGAGGCTCCATCCTGAAGACAAATGACGTCAATTTCACAAGTGTCCAGCAGTTAATCCAGTGTGTACCAAAGAGCAAGACATGGAGTCGGTTTGCCCATGTAATCTTTAGCAAACTACGCTTAACTTATTTGGCTTGCTGTTCACCGATGAAGGGATCGATGAGCAGCTTTAACTCGTGGTCTGATATACCCTACAGAGACTTAATGTAGGATATGATGATTACAAAGAGCAAGGTGCCTAAGATGAACTTGTAGATTGGGAAGGTGGAGGGACACTGGAACAACTGAGACTGGAGAGAGGTAAGCTGCTTATATTCTCTGGTTGTTGATTGGAAGATTAGATGGGCTCGCGTTTCCCTGACTTACATTTAGGTACTTCGTAAAAAAAAACAAAAAAAAAAAAAAAACACCAACAGCAAGATTTGATTCAGATTGCTGGATCATGCCAATCATGATTTAAAAATACTGTTTCCAAATTTAATTAAGCATCTCAGATGAATTTACCCTGGTAGAATCTCAAATAAATTATTATTATTATTATTATTATTATTATTATTATTATTATTATTATTATTATTATTATCATTGGAGGTGTAAAATACTTGAGTAATTTTACTTGATTACTGTACTTTAGTAATATTTTGTGGGATTTGTACTTTACTCACCTACAATTTAAACTGACTACTTGTACTTTTACTTGATTACATTTCTGGAAAAAAAACAGTACTTTTTACTCCTTACACTTTTACATTATATTTTTATTGTATCTTATGCACATTAAATATGGTAAACCGAAGCTCAAACGTGTGTGCCTGACGTGAGAACTAATAATCATTGTTTTCATGCATCAAACACATACATTTTTACTTTAATTATGACTATCATCAGGTAAATGCCTGGCTTCGAAAGTCCACCATCAAATATGTTATTATTATTATTATTATTATTAATTATTATTATTAATAAGACTACTTATCATTGCAGTACAACTTAATCCACTGCTATGAACTACTATAAGCATATAAACTGATATGTCCATACCTCACAGTCTGGATGTCATGTGAGTGTTCTCTGTAAATTAAAGCCGAGCAGTGGTGAGTCTTTCTCCACACTGTAGAGCATTTCTGATGGTTTCTCAGCAGGATCGTCCCTTCATGAATGGCTCTGTGCAACAGACTTCTGATGAGCATGACTCGTTCTCTTCTGGTGTCCTCTGCAATGGGTTAAAAAGTCTTCAGCATTTGAACACTGTTAAAAAAAGGGGTACTTCCTTGTTTTTTTGTTCCACTGTTGTAATTCCAGACAGTGTGGTGGTGAAACAAACCACTTCACTCATATCTTTTATAGTTCTGCTTTCAGTTTTTTGGACAGGAAACCACACAGAGTTAACTGATTTGTATGAATACAAGCTGTTTGTGTGTGTGTGTAGTGTATATGTGATGCGGTAACACTTTAGAATACTGTTTCTTACTTACTGCATAACTGATGAGGAATTATTGAAGAACTAACAGGTGATTATTCATTAACACTAAACTCACTAACTACTAAGGAAGATGTGTTAACTAATCAATATGTTATACAATTTTATGATTGTTTTAAGTAAATCTAGTAAAAAATCAGCTAACTAGCTTTCTGATCTTTTTGTATTGTTTTCTTTTCATTTATTATACAATTAACAAAAGCAATAAATAAATAAAGACCTAACACTAGCTTGCTCTATTCTATCTGTTTTCTTTTTATGTATTATATTTATTTATATACCTCCTGAAGAACTACCATTAATTATCTACCAGTTAAGGTTCAAGAAAATACCGGTAATTCCACAATTTCCCAGAGTAAAATTAAGGACAGATGTTCAGTCAGTATCTTAAGGCCCATCAGACTGTACGATGTATATAAAAATGGTCATTCATTTCATGATGCATGAGAATAAAAGTAGCCTGAGAACCGGTCCTTGTGGAACACCATGTAGTGCATCATGTTTCGCATGTACCGTCACCTGAGAAACAGCCTTTCAGAAAGATCAGAAAGAGCTGTTGAACAAAAGATGCAATTAGCCAAAGACTAAAACTGAAGCTGTATTATGATCTGTCTAACAAACAAGTAATTTTTTTTTATATTCTTTTTTTTTTTTAAACTAACAGTGCATTTTACTCGACCTCAACTTCTTAAATATTTTACTATACCTTGATATACATTGGAAGTCAGTCTAAAATTGGAAAGTGTGGGTGTCAATGACCCTCTGGAGGACAACTACTTCATGAACTTTAATGGTTATTTCAACACAATAAAAGGAAACACAGCAGACCAAATCAAGTGCCATCACAGGGGATATTTCTTTATTTTGAAATACTGAACACTACACAGTACATGTCATCACTCCATGCAAAATCACACACTTAGACCTCAGAGAAAAGTGTCTCAGTACTCGACACAAGGTCTCTTTTCATGAATGTGTCGTACATGTCTTTGGCTCTCAGATGAACTATGTTGCTCCTCAGATAAGCAGTGAACAGTTCATTCATTTTCTATGTCAGTGTAATCTTTCTAAATAGTTTATGAAGTATCAGAGCAAGGCACAAACATGTTTTGTTTCAGTTTAAATATGTCTTGATGTACTGTATCAGGTGTCAAATGTAGTCACACTTTTTGAGACATGAAAACAGAAGAACTTGAAATGCACCGGAAGTCCAACACTTTCCGCATAATAAAGTATTATACTGTTTTAAATGATTATCAAGCCTGATCTATCAATGTCTGACTTTGTAAATGCTACAATCCTGATTCCTTGGGTCATTCACTCTTTGAAGAATGTGTAAGAAAAACAAATCTTTCTCTTTTGGTTTTGGTTCCTTTAGCACACAAATACATAGTTTGATAATGAACTACAGCATAAAAAGTTGGTAGCACCTTACAATAAGATTTCATCTGTTTATATTGGTTAACTACATGAACTAACAATGAAAAATATTCTAAAGTATTTAATCATTTTTCTAGTTTTAATAATGCATACGTTGTTTCTGTTCTTTTTAATTGACCAGATCAAACATGAATTAACACAGAACAGTTTTATTTTTATCTAACTAACAACAGATAATTACATATAATGTATTTTTCATTGTCAGTACATGTTAGTTGATGCTTGAATTAATGTCAACTAATGGGAGATTATTGTAAAGTGTTACTGAATGTTTTTATACAAATGTGACATCTGATTAAATAAAAAAATGATCTGGTTTTCATTGGCTGGTTTTGTCTAAAATCTTTGGTTTGTCCAGCTGTTTTTTTTTTATATATATTCTTTGTGTTATTTGGTTATGAGCGGCACAGCTAGTACTTCACAGTTAGTTCTCTGAATATCTTGATTCATGAACTGATTCACTTTGAGTAGGCGAGAGTGTGTGTGTGTGTGTGTGTGTTTATCTAGCAGGACAGGTGAGAGGTTGAACTCCTCTGAGCTCCAGGACTTTGTTCATCTGCACCTCCAGAGTCTTCCCAGCTTTAGTGATCTTCACATTTCTCATGCAGCCTTTAAACGGTGTGTTTATAGTGAGTCCGAACTGCTTCAGACCCTCTGCAACACACACACACACAATTTATTTTTTAATAAATTAGATTTTTTTTTATAAATTATTAATTCCAATGTTTGAACATTCTTAACTATGACACCATGGCAACAGGGTTTGATTGACATACCAGGGTATCCGCCCACATACACGGGGTCATTGGTGTCGGCGGAGGCGGAGCGGACGTCTGGACTCGCTGCCTCGGACTTCTTGCCATCCACAGTGAGCTCCAGGCGGTGCTTCAGCTTGTGGGCGGAGACAGTGTGCCACTGCCCATCACAAAGCCCCGCCTCCCGATCCGGCTCATAGACGGCTGTGATGCGTCCCACTCCATTATCAGCATGGAATAAAAGCTACACCAATACACACAAACACACACACTCTCATTAACAAACCATTCAAATATGTGACCCTGGACCACAAAACCAGTCATAAGAGATTCACACATCATCTGAAAGCTGAATAAATTAATCTTTCCATGATGTGTGGCTAGGTTAGGAGATACAACTATGTGAAAATCTGGAATCTGAGAGTGCAAAAAAAGAACGAAAACTAATAATAGAGAAAATCAGCTTTAAAGTCATCCAAATGAAGTTCTTAGCAATGCATATTACTAATCAAGTTTTAATTTATTTTATATTATCTTTACTTAATATCCTAATGATTTCCGGCATAAAAGAAAAATTAATAATTTTGACTCATACAATGTATTGTTGTCTATTGCTACAAATATCCCCCAGAGACTTCAGACTGCTTTTGTGCTCCAGGGTCACATATAAAGACAACTTCACAATCATTTACTGCCCAATTGACTTTAGTTCTTTAATGAAACTGAAAAATTAAATCTAGATCTCTCTTTTGTACCTTTCCATTGACAAGTTCGATTCCCAGTCCGTCCATCTTCTGGCTGCTGACGCCTAACAGAACGCCGCTGCTCTGAGACGTCCTGAACTCCAGATCCACGGACACATCATTACCCACTCGATACGTGTCCACTGCGCACACACACACACACACACACACATCACATGTGTGTCTTTAAATATTCCTGCTGAATAACTAGCTCTAACTATGACTCCAGTGGGTCCTCACCAGCTTTAGCATAACCTGTGCCATCGAAATAAGTTCCTTTTTCTGGGTTGGCGAAGCAGGAGCCCACGCGGTAGCTGGATGTGGGTTTCTCCATGTCCAGCGGCAGAGTCATCATCTTGAAGTTCCTAATGCAGGCGTCGATACTGTACAGCACCTGTACACATCAGATGGTGCCACCCTAGTGTCGAGACTATGGGAGGGGATCTCTGAATGTGTGTGTGGCTGTGCTCTCACCGGTCCGATGCGCTTGGTGCTGTAGTTGAGCGGTAAACCTCCCACATACAGCATCCCCACCACATCCAGAATATCAGCTTTCTTTGGGCTGGTGGTGTGTTTGGAGTAACGGCCGTCAATCACCAGGATTCCTCTCTGCTTCTCTCTCGTCACACGGATCTACAAACAGAAAGAGAAGACATCAACACTGCTTGCTTTCAATACGCTCACCCTCACACACTGTAAGATTTTCATAACATTTCTGAAAAAGAATAAATAAAATTAAGTATCTTCTGCTCACCAAGGCTGCATCAATTCGATCAAAAATACAGTAAAAATGGTAAAATTGTACAATATTATTACAGTTTGAAATTACTGTTTTCTTTCAGCATCATTCCTCCAGTCTTCAGTGTCACATGATCTTCAGAAATCATGAAAATATGATGATTTACTGCTCGAGAAACATCTCTGATTATCATCAATGTTGAACACAATTGTGCTGATTGTGACACGTTTAGTTTTTTTGTGATTCACAGATGACCAGAAAGTTAAAAAAAATAGCATTTATTTGGAAAAATAGCATCAATTTAGTGCTTCCTTGATCAATAAAATGATTAATTTCTGTAATAAATAAATAAATGTGACCCAAAACCAGTCTCGAGTATCAATTTCTCAAAATTGAGATTTATACATCATGTGACAGCTGAATAAATGGTTTGTTAGGATCAGATCATATTTGTCTGAGATACAACTATCTGAAAAACTGGCAAAAACATCTAAATATTGAGAAAATCATCTTTAAATTTGTTCTTCTTAGCATGAATATTACTAATCAAAAATGAAGTTTTGGTATATTTACAGTAGGAAATTTACAAAATCTCTTCATGGAACATGATCTTTACTTAATATCCTAATGATTTTTGATAAGAAAAAAAAATAATAATAACCCATCCAGTGTATTGTTGCCAGTTGCTACAGATATACCCGTGTTACTGATGACTGCTTTAGTGCTCCAGGGCCACAGCATGCTTGATGCTTGTAATGCACTGGATAAACATGCATCAGTTGTGTTTTTGGCCATAAATCCTTTCCATGATCCAGGTCAGCGTAGAATATGAGACAAAATATTCAAAAGCAGCGTCTTGTATCCAGATGCACCAGGAGCTTTACTGGCAGTATTCTGTGTGTCAGACAGTGAAGGTGTGTCATGCACCAGACGCTCTGACCTTGTGCCACTGGCCGTCGTTGATGATGCGAGGCACGCTGACCGAGGTGTTCCCGCTGCCCAGGTCGTAGCTCAGGTGAGCCATTCCCTCCTTCAGCTGGATGGTGGCGAAGTCAGCGTGGTTGATCCTGGCCATGTAGAACACCAGCCCAGAGGATGCTTCAGTGCGGATCTCGAACTCCATGATCAGCCTGAGGAGCACACACACACACACACACACACACACACACGAGGATGAAGAGGAGGGAGCGGACGACGACGATGATGATGATGATGATGATGATGAGTGACACTCACCTGTTCTTCACCGTTCTGTCGTCAAACTCAAAGGCCATGTGACTGTTTCTGGACAGACCGAACTGTTTGGCCAGTTCCAGCACGACAGGCTCCGCCTCTGCTGCGCACGACACCTGCGTGATTGGACAGAGCAGATGTCAATCAAACGTCGCACATTACAGAATTCAGTAACACTTTACAGTATACAGTGATAAAGGAAAGTTTAGTAACTGTAGACTCTACACTGTAAATACATTAATATTTCATATAGTATACAGTTCTTCATTAATTGTCACTGTAATATACAAATTGTTATTGGATAATTAGCTAACATGTAAAGAGAATCATATTTATTTTTTATCCTAAACCTAACTGATGTACAAATGCTCGCAAATTATTTGATTGCTTTGTTAGTATATACTTACTATAAAGTGTTAAGGTAAATTCTGACCCACCAAAACCTTTAACTCAAGATGTCAAGAGAGATCTAAACAGCAAGTGGCACAGAGTTTCAGAAATGTTTGAGTGCTGTTTTACAAAGTACAGGCAGTAGATGGAGGCAGAGAACAGCTGATGGAGCTGCAAGCGCTCGTATCATCAGCATTCAGTTCTCAGGTGAGAATAAAGAGCTTGTTGAACAAAGAAACATACTGTGACTCAGAAATCAAAACCTTCTCCAAACACGAAGCTGCAGAAACAGCACAAGCAGCATAAAGCAGAGGAAAGCTCACTAAATGTGCGTCTGAATGGAGGAACGGCAGTATTCACACTATCTCTGATGTCTGATGCGTGTGTGCAGGTTAATACCGCAGCTCCGTTGACTCTGGTGGGCGTGTCTGTGATGGGCGTGGCCTGTGGGAGGGGCGTGGCCTGCGAGCAGCAGAGTGACAGCAGCAGAAAGAGACATCATGAAGACAGAAGAGCTCAGGTGAAGCGTCATTATTACTGCATCAAAGCGTTATGGTGCATTAAACAGAACAGAAACATGGTTCCCACCCAATCTGTGTCAAATTGTTAAAAATGATGTATACAAATGTTCTAATAACACACACACACACACACACACACATTCTGGGAAATTATATTTTACATATATGCTAAATGTACTGTATAATCAGTACAAGCTCAATGAAATATATATTTTACCCATCACATGACAAAATATATTTCAACATTTAATTTCAGCAGAGACACGAAAGTACTTATCAATATTTTCAGATGTGTTACTTGTTATTATATGTTATAGACAACAAATAAAGTTTTTCTTTAAATGTGGCATGTAAACAGTTTCTTGGATTGAAGGGAAAATTATATATATTTTTTAATGCTTTTAATATAATAATATATATTAAACATATATATATATATATATATATTAAACATATATATATATATATATATATATATATATATATATATATATATATATATATATATATATATATATATATATATTTGTTTTTTATTTATTATTAAATGTATAAAATATGGTAGAAAATATATTTACATAAAACATTCTGAAACATATTTTAGAAAATATATACATAGTTTTAGTGATTTAAAAACATATTTTAAATACATTTTAATGTACACAACTAATTTAAACACTTTATAATAATTCCTTTATAATTATACTGATATTAGTTCATGCATAATTATCAGGAACTGAATTTATAGATGAGCTAATACATTTTTGACATTTAATATTAAGTTGTATAAATTGTATATTTATACATAGGTTAATGATTCCTAATGCATTTAATGACACATTATTTAACGTTGATAATTTCAGTTTTACCATTATAATTATTAGCTCTTTTTGAAAAGCACAATATGGTCACCCTACTTACACTGTCTAACTCACTCGAATTAATGAAGTGAATGAAGCACCTGTGTAATCAAACATAATGAATTAAACAGACTCTACAGACAGTAGCTAATGCTGTTAGCTGTAGCTCTGTCAGCTGAAGAGGAGATCTCTGTTAAAGTAGCATGCAGTGCACAGACCACTGCTAGACTGCATCCTCCTCTATCTCTCTGCGGGAACTGGAATGATGTCAGTCTTAAACTACAGATACCCCAATGCATGTGTTAGGACGTACAGTGGAGGCTGCTGGTGGAGGACGAGCTGCTTCTGTAGGGATGAGCACTGGTTTGGCTGTAGTCTCTTCCTCTTCCTCCTCCTCGGGGGTCTCGGGCGGCGGTGGAGGCGGGGCTAGGTCAGGACACTGCCCAATCTCTGCGTTCTCAAAGGCCACGGGCTGAGAGAAATCCACGGGCCTGTTTCATTGACAGAAACGAGACAACACACAGACGCTCTTGAGGGAACGATGACACAACGTGACTCCAATCAGGTGAATAATGAACACACTTGTGAGCAAGGACAGACTCATTTAAATAAGTCTGGTAGAGGGCAATGGGGTTCGCTCTAGTGGAAGAGACGCACAGCCCACTGGCAGAGATTCATACTCCTCATTAGAGCAAGAAAAACTGTGATTATTAATGTCATACAGCGTTTAGCTTATGACTGCACCTCAAAACTGCACTGGAAGGAAAGCGAGACCTTTAATCTACAGCCACGGGAGGCTGGAAAAATGGGTCAATGTTTACACCAGTCGCTAGTGTGTACGAGTCAGTACAGCACAGTCCAGTCAACACATATTGCAGTGAATTGTGCACTGGAGGTCAGTGCATTTATCTTGGGCTGTTAAAGGTGACCTCGAAAAGCTTGGAAGGCTTGCTAACATCTTTGCCTTCCTATTATCTGTATAACAGAAAGCTGTGACGTGCAACATTACTGATAAGTCTGATGCTAAGACAGAACTAAAACTAGTTTTACTAAACAAGGAATGAGCAAACTAATGCTTGAATTTACACAACTCAGCTTTTGAAACCATTTTGTAACTCTATATCTAATACCTTAAAAGAAATCACATTCCTGCGTAAAAACTGCAGACCTGGCAACACTGATGGGGAAGGTATCAGAAACTGTAGCAATATGCCTTTAAATTTAGTTCATCCAAATTTAAAGACATTTTCAAAAAAAAAACAAAAAACATTGTATGGTCAAAATAATATCAAAGTATTTTGTCAAATGTACAGGTTTCATTTTGGGAGAATTGTTTTTCTCATAACTTTCCTCAATAGAAACGTCACCATTAGTTTTTAACATTTATTATTATTTTTTATTTTTACTATTAAGCATTATTTTGCATCAAGCCCTTCAAATGTGCAGTGTGTAATATTGACAGCTAGTGGCTGAAATGGGTACTGCAGTTCAAATGCAATACATTGTTCCTCCTCGGACTCGAGGCTCATGCGGGTTGCCAGATTGATCACACCCAACAGGAACGACCATAGACAATGGAAGGATGCCAAGCTTTACACTGTAACTTTATGAGTTAATTTTTCCACGTTTTAATGTCTCTGGTTACAGAGTTTAATTTTTTTCGGTGGATGCTAATACTTTTTATGTCAGGTAGAATCTGTTATCTCTGACACAGTTTATATGTTCACTTCCATAGCTACAATCTTTTTCATCAGCTGGCAACCTGGGGTCTCAAAATACTATTGGGTAAACTGGCAGGGGGCGGAGCAACACAGACCAAAACATTAACGGACAAAATTACATACAGCACCTTTAACTCAACCAAAAACATGTATTTTTAATAGAGATGTGAGGTCAGGACGGATTGATGATGAGTTTGGACATACACAGTGTTGATGAGAAGGTTCCAGATGCAGCCCTCAAACGGCACATTGGGCCGCTGTACACCCGTTTCTATATCCGCTGGGATGCCTCCGATGAAGAGCCGCTGGATGCTCAGAGGATGATCGTTGGGTAATTGTTGCTGGAAAAGTGGCTCTTCATCCACCTGCACTGTGAATAATCTACACACACACACATGCTCCATTAGTTTCAAAGTGTCCTGAAAAACATGATGAGAGAGAGAGAGAGAGAGAGAGAGAGAGAGAGGGAGGGAGAGAGGGAGAGACAGAGAGAGAGTGAGAGAGAGGGAGGGAGAGAGAGAGTGAGAGAGAGAGAGAGGGAGGGAGGGTGATCTTACGCTCCCGAGAGTCTCTGGATGCGCAGCGAGTGCTCTCTCCCATCATGCAGTATTCCCTTATTTGCTTTTCTGGAAGCTCTGTGTGGACTCTTGCTGCCTGTGAACACCAGCACCTCCAGAGCTCCTTTATTCAGCTGCACAGATAGGAAGGGCTGCAGACACACAGACACATGGGATGAGGCTTAGACAGCAAACTTGTGTAAAAAAAGATCAGTAGATATCATTATTACCAGTCACTTTGTTACTAGTCACTATTGTACGAAGTGTTAGCGATCTAAACAACCCCACAACTCAAATTAATGAACGTCTAAGGAATGTCTCCAGACATTAATTTTCTTAAAATCATGTGTCGTACTGTCAGCAATGCCCTAGCAACCACCAGTTTACCCTAGCAACACCCTATAACAAACTACCTAGTACATACCAAAATGATTTTTTTTTTCAATACAAACCACCGTGATAAGAAACACTCAGAATAATATAGCAACCACATATTAACACTGGCAACTAGGGATGCACCGAAAAGAACATTTTTGGCCGAAGCAGAACAAAATGAAACACTGGGCCAAAGGCCAAATACCGAACGTGGTATTTCCCCATGTAGGCCTATTTTGCCATTTTTATTTCCACCATTGCATTAATTAAATTGCCAAAATTAGCTTTTTACTGTTTTGTCCTGCTTCTCAAATAAAAAATCTATTACAAAACAACAATTAAAAAATGTATTTTTTAAACACTCTAGCAGACATTATACCAACAAAGCACAATTGAACTTAAAATTATTATTAGTAAAAAATCAGGCATGTATTTTTTTACTGTACAAATAAAGGCAGCCTTGCTGAGCAGAAGAGATTTCTTTTAAACCATTAGAATATATTACATATCTCAATTTGAACACTGTGTGTAAATGTTATAATACATGCATTAACAGAGCTTTTGTGGGGTAATTATTATCATTATTATTCACACTCTACATAACAATGCACTGAAACCACTAAGAACACCTGATAAACCATCTAGAACATCCTAGCAATGTGAAACATTACTAAGATAACTTGAGTAACCGTATAGAAACATTTTAGCAAACACTTAAAACACATTAGCAACTAAATAATGTCCTTAGAGATCAAACTGGGGGTGAGATCAGGCAATCAGGCCAGTACGTAATGTCTGAGTTTTCCTTCTTGCAACTATTAAAAACAAATGAACTTCAGAAAAACACAGTTACAGCAGCCAAAGAAAAAATTAAGTTAGGAAATCAAGGGTCAAGAGCTCAACTAAAGCAAGCACTTATCTCCATAATGATGACTTTCAAACTTTATTATTTTCAATAAAACAGCGCTAAGGCTTCCTGGAGGCTAAGGGAGGGCTTCCCATGCACTACCCTTACGAAAATTAACCATGGTTTTACTACAAATAAAACCAAAAAACCATGGTTACTGTAGTTAAACCATGGTAACCACAAATTAACCATGGTTTTGCTATATTAACCATAGTTTAACCATGGTTTTTGTAGTAAATCTGTGGTTTTACAAATGGCAGTCAATACGCCAAAAAACCATGGGTTACAGTTTTACTATAATAAAACCATGGTTATTTTTCATAAGGGTAAGAACACCTTATCCCCCATCCAGAGAACCCTAGCAATGTGGAACATCACTAAGATAATGTAAAGGTCCCCTGAAATGTTTTGAAACACGCAGCGTTATTCTATGTGTTGAAGTCATTTTAACTGAAACAGGAAGACAGGGTCGGACATATCGAGCAGCCCTTCCCCTTTTAAAAATAGCCAATAGTGTTCGTTTATACCACAACTTAGCTCGACCATTCAGAGCCGTTGAACTCCGTAAAGCAGCATTTGACAGGGTCTGACTAGGGTGACCACCCGTCCCGTGTAGCGCGTGCGCGCACAGCGTTTGAAGCCCAATTCATGCGTCCCACAAATTGAGACTGTGTCACACATAATCAATGCTTGCTCAAAAAAAGTTGCATTTTATTGGTTAGCTTTGCAAGCTAAGATAAAACATTTTATGTTTCTTTACAATATTTAGTCTGAAGATAAAAAAGCTAAGTATTTTTGATGAGAATGGTACACTGACACATACTGAGGTTCAGAATAGCTCACAGTAATATATTTGTGGGAGTGAGCTGAGGGCCAGTAATCAGACAGACGGCTCTGAGAGCACACACTCATGCTCTCCATGCTGCACTGTAATTGAGGAGAGCGATGCAAGAGCAGGATCCTCTTCAGGCCGATGGCGACACCCACTCAGCTCAGGTGACCCTGGACACGTCGTAAATTGGAAGAATGAATGAGGAGCGGTGGAGAAAACCCTTGGCCTCTCCGAAGCCGCACTCCCGCAAAATGACACCCACTTAATTTACGAGCAATAATGATTTTCAAAAGGTGGCGGTCCGGCACCCTCTGCCAGGAGGGTTATCGCAAATTGGTCGCGATCCATCAAAACTGCAGCTTGTAAATCTATTTTTACAAACTGAGTATCATGGGGAGGTGAGAGAGGCGACTGCTTAATATGAATATGCAGCATAATTGATGTGCTGCCCCTGAGCTGGCGAGAGCGAAGGATGATGAAGACGTTACTGACAAAGATGTAGAAAGTCATATTTTAATTAAAATGATCACCGTGCCGCTGGCCTTTAGTCCAACTGGTAAAAAAAAAAAAAAAAAAGATCAACTTTTGTTTGCTGAAGGGCAGAGGCAATTACTAACCTGCCCAGATAATAAATCTCTTTTATGGACTTTGAGACCCCTGTAACCCTGTGGATTCATTATGATCTCATACTGAAGGCCACGGCTCCCTGGACTTCCACCATTACCCATAAGCACCTTCCTAAACACTCAGACAGGCAAAGAGAATAGCACTGAACCATCTCACAGAGTCTCCTGTGTGTCAGTGCTTAAAATCGGCTGGAAGAAAGCTGGAAGCTACACAATGCAGCTAACACTCAGACTCAGTCATAACTACAGGAACTTTGTGTTTGTGGGCTTTAAAAGACAATTTATGTTCAGCAAATTATTTCAACCGCAACATTTTTGCAGCAATATTTTATCTTTAATCAGATGATAACAAAATCTGAATTAACCTGAATAATGACACTATTGTGTTTGTAGAGCTACTTTACAGCTTAAATTGATTTTGTGTCATAGATGACATAGAACTGATAGATTTGACAAAATTATCACCTTTTTTGTGTATTCAAACTATAGACCTGTTTCAAAATGTTTTCTGAATAAGAACTCAATTTTCCTTTTTTTTCTTGTTAGCTGTAGACCCTGGGGATGCTGCAATTCTGAGGTTAATAGCATTTGAAACTATAGACCATACATTTCTACTTGAACAGTTTGAACCCTTGGTAGAGATTTGAGGTATTGTTTTAAACTGATTAAAGTCCTACTTTTACAAGTTTTACAGTTACCTTAGGTGAATTTGTTTCATCTTCTGCCCCTTTTACATATGGGGTTCCACAAGGATCTATATATATATACATAAACTGAGGTGCACTTTTTTGATGATTACTTCAAATTTGACAAACAGATAAATTCTGTTGTCAGATCAAGCCTAAATAAAAATCTAAAGGATTAATGAAAACAATTTGTAATTATGCGGAATGCAACTAGTAATTTCTCATTTATTCCACCTCACTGATGAAGAAAGTTTTTGAAACAGTCAGTACTTGACTACACATTTCCACTCATTTCTTATGTTTTTTTAAGCCACTTCTTTGTCTCTGCTGGTCCACTGCTGTGAATTTTTGATAAACCTGCCTCTAAGTGGAATGTAAATACAATAACTCTGGCTGCATGAAACTGTTCAAAGCCTCCCCACAAAATCCGGATTAGATTTATAAAGAATTTTCTTCCATTGTTTCTGATAAACCAGAGTCCTGGGACTATAGGACTGTTGTGTACATGACTGCTGTGCAGTTGAAATGTCAGTCTATTTAAAAAGTGTTTATCAGCATTAAACATGTTTGGTAATCTCATGACAGAATAAAAGTGTGAGGTGTGTGTGAGCACCTCTCCGGTCTGTCTGCGTGAGCGGCGTGGGGTTTGGACAGGCTTCAGGCCCTGCCTCAGGTGCGTCGTAGAGGTCAGTGCTCCTCTGCCGAACAGGATGATGCCGTTTTCACTCTTCGTGCTGAAGGAGAGAGAGATCTCTGAGCCTACGTCAAACGACACAGGCTTCAGCTCCATGTACCCAGGCCTGGAGAAGCTCACAGTGTGCAGGTTCTGACAGAGAGACAAATACAGTGTTTCATTTGGAGTTTCAACCAAACTCCTACTGTTTTTTTTTTTAAATACTTTTCCAATGGCTTTATGTACTGCATCTGAAAGTTGCACCAGTTCAAAACTGCATTCTTGAGACAAAAAACAAAACAAAACAATCTAACAATCAAAAAACAGCTGTCAAAGTATATGTCACATATTTACCAGTTAATAAAACAAAATATTTACAAACATTCTAAAAACTATGAACTTATTTTAGTTCCTCTCACTCCACAACAAATTATTTAAATTTAATGCAGAACAGGAATAAAAAATACTGAATTACTGGAGCACAGACTGTGTTAAAGCTGAATGTGAGGAAGCCTTAAAACCTGAAAACTCATGACATAAAACATTTCTTTATGAGACAAAGACCAGTCATTTCTAATGCACCAACAAATTACATGTTGCCTTGACCGAGATTTACTGAATTCAAAATAAATGAATAAAAAGGATCACTGAAGATTTCTATTGTTTCGACAAGTATACATTTCTGATCTACAGCATTTTTCAACTTTACCACAATAAAGGTTGCAAATATAGGGATTAAAAGTGGACAAAAAGAGAAAAATAAATGTTTATAGCCAATAATTCCCCTGGAAAGGATGAGGATTTAGGAAGAGAATCAATATATTCCATTTGTTATTGTTACAAAAATTGTGCAATGTAGTAATGTTATTTATTTATTTATATTTTTTTTTTGTAAAATGATACTGAATAATAGAATTTAACACACAGTGATCAATGTTGATATGCTGTAGGAAATGGTTAATGGATAAAGCACAAGTTTAAAACTCATGGTATAGTAGGATACTCTTTTGTAGTGATAATCATAATTACAACCTGTCAGCACTGTAAACCTCAACAGCACCAGAGTAAAACCCTCCAGTTCAAGACAAACTACTGAACACACATGTATTTGTGTTAAGGAAACTACAGGTCATCTTTAAATCTCACCTTCACTTTATTAACCTGTTATGACTGACTTTCAAAAAAAAAAAAAAAAAAAAAAAAAAAAAAAAAAACGGGGTTCCAACATCATAGGACCACACTAACCCCATAAAAAAAAAGGAAAAAAAAAAGAATAAATGATAAATCATACAGCTTTTAACAACATGAGAGTGAGTGAATGATGACGAATTGTTCATTTTGGGTGACTATCCCTTTAAGTAATATTAACACAGACTTTTTTTTATTCATCAAAATGTGTTTCAAAAAACCCAGAGAAAAGTTCAAAGGGAAGCAATGGCTCAGAAATGCAAATTTTCTTCTGATTTCAGGACCAAACACTCTGTGTCTTTACTTGTCCCTTTTAAAATAAAGTGTGCTTGTGGAGAAATATTTAAATTGAGCAAATGTAGCCTTTAGTCGAGAGAGAGAAGAACAAAGAGAGCAATGTGTTGTCTTACTGTACCTCAATGGAGCAGCCTTTGGTCAGTCCTGTGTAGTCTGGGCTGCTCAGAAGATTGTACGGCGTTCGGGAAACTTCAATGTCTTTCATACAGCCAGAGAACCTCTTCAAAACTACCTCTGACCTGAGGAAACGTGAAAAAATAAAATAAAAACCACATCCAGCATCTGCTTCATAAAGGCAGACGTGAGTTTAAATACAGGAGGAATTCATCAAATAGCATCAGAAGCCCATCTTTGAATACACATTTGCACACCTGTAGTTTCCAGTCTTGGGCACACCGCCAAAATACATCCTCTCATCCTCCCTCAGGTTGAGACCCGTCGCTCCACCTGGAGATGCCACCCGCAGCTGCTCTTGCTCATTAGCATCAATGTTCACTATGGCGATGGTTGCTAGGCAAACGTAAAAGGGACCGTGTGATCACAGACAGTCAGACAGTGGAAACCGCAGCACTCGCTCAACCAGTGGAAGCACAGTTTGGTTTTTGGACTGATGCGACTTATACTCAGGTGGGACTTATAGTCCGAAAAATAAGGTAAGTAATGGAGGTTAATTTTTCAGACCCATCTTGAGATCGACTCGGCACACTGCTAAAGGTGAGCTGCTCTGTTCTTACATGCGTACCTTCTTTCTTCATGCGGGACATGGTGAACGACTTCCATTTCCCATCATTATAGCGCTTGTCACTGATGATGGAGCCGGTGCCGGAGCCCAGGTCATAACTCACTTTCACCTTCCCATTCCTCAGTTCTGCACTCATGAAGTCTTTCTGCTCAGACAGACAAACAGAGATCAGATATAACCAGCAGAACGCATGAAGATACTGTAAAATATGGTGTAGGTGTGTGCGGGCTGTTACCATGTCCTTGGTGGCGAAGTACATCATGAGCGCGTCTGTGGAGAACGTGCGGAACTTGAACATGACGGTGGAAACGTTGGGGTTCCATCGGGTGGGACGGCTGACAGCGGCGTAACCCTCTCCGTCAAACTGAACCGTGCCTTCAGTATCAGCCGGCTGAGGACTACACACACACACAGCATTACACTGAGCTCCTCACACTCTCACACTGAACTCACAGCAGTGTGTGTGTGTGCACTCACCTGACCACACAACCAGCACAATCCCCATCTCTCTGTCTGTAGTTCCAGAGGCCGATGGGTTTTCCATCTAGAGACGTCTCTCCCATACAGCCTGAGAACGTGGTGGTTTTCACAGCGTCTGCCTTCTACACACAAACACACACACACAAGATAAATCTGTATGTTTTTTCACTTGATTAAAGAAGTTCACTTTCTGTACTATTCTGATATACTGCACAATAATTCAAAATATACACAGAGTTCTGGCATGAAACTCTGATGGAGCATAACTCAATCTGACGTAATGATGTAATTTTCTGTTTATTACTGTACAGCTGTTTTGAATCCGTCTGTATTGTAAAAAGCGCTACTAAATTGAAGGTGACTTTAAGCATATTTATTTTGGTTTAAGATCAAACACTACATTTACATTTAGTCATTTATAAGACACTTTTATCCAAAGTGACTTACAAATGAGGACAATGGAGGAAATCATAATCAACAAAAGAGCAATGATATGCAAGTGCTATAACAAGTCTCAGTTTAATGCAGTACACGTAGCAAGGTTTTTATAATTCATTACAGCGTACCAAACAATCATAGCAAAATGGCAGCAGCTGTGACTGTATGAAATGAGAGAGTGATACCAGGATACCAGTCACTGAATGACAGGACCTAGTGATACCATCTAGACAGAGAAAAGTAGTGGTCCAAGAACAGAGCCCTGAGGCACCCCAGTAGTTAGATGCTGTTAAGATACCTTGAAGGACCTATCTGAGACCTATACTACAGGTGAATAATCTAAAAAATATTAACTAATGGATCTTACCATACTTCTCCTGCTGATTAATCACAATACATTAAAGACAACTGGTTTGAATTACAAGGTTTTTTTTTTAATGCAATATTTAAATATGCAAATTAGACATTATCTAAATCTGAACAACGGGTGAGTTGGGTTGAATTTTTTTTAAAAACTCACTGCCTTTAAATATATGTATTGAAACTGAACTAAACAAATAAAGTGTAATAAAATAAAAACTTAAATGTATATTTTGTATGTTTTATTTCCACTAGTCTGAAATAAGTCATTTTACGAAAGCATATTCTCAAAATTGAATCGTGCATGAAAAATAAATAAATAAATAAAACGATGCTATTGCCTCTGGTGTCTGGCCTTAAATATGTTTTTACTGCAAAATCAGATTCAAATACTAATGAAGAAAATGCAGTGCAGTGTGGTGGATTGATGAAGCGATCGCTCACTTTCACTGATCCCAGCATGCCGCCGACAAACAGGTAAGCATTCTGGTCCACATCCAGCACGGTGTAACTCTCGGGTGATTTGGCACTTCTGAGAGTCGGTAAGATGCCTGTTTTGGGCCCCTCCAGCGCATGGACCAAGATACTGCCGTTCAGCCCGATGCTGCAAACCACCAACGTCAGAATAAGACCAACACTTCAGCCACTAATAACCAGCAATACTAATAAATAGTTAATAATAAACAGCTATTTTCATTTTCAGTCAAGATTAGTGCAAGGATTGTATGTAATCATCATTTCCTCCAAACACTGTTTATCTTTACTGCTGTCATTAGATGTACATGTGAACTGAAATATCATTTTAGCTAAAAGAAAAGCGAATGTAGGCATCTGTCTACAGAACTAATGTCTGGCAAGAAATCAAAAGCATTTAAGAAGAAGAATTAGATAAAATATATTGTTATTCTGGCAGAAAGTATGACTTGGTTTTACTGAATTAACAGTTAGAAAAAGTTGTTATATTTATTCTGAATTTAGTTATTTTTATTAGTCCACTGACAAATAGTTTATCTTGATTTTAGCATAAATAAAATCTAGTGAGGTTAAAGCTTTAAACAAGGAAAACTATTTCAGTAGAGTAAGAAAAACTACTCTTTAATATATTTTTTTAAGATATATTATCTGAGAACCATGGAACAACAATTTGCAACAAACAAACAAAACAAAAAGGTAACTGCAACTTTTTACAGCTCACAATTCTGACTTTTATTTTTCACTTTTTCTACTTTACATCATCAATTTTTTCTCTCTCTGAATTCTGAGTTTATATCTCTTTTAATGGAGCCTGATTTCATGCACGAATGGATCTGTCTGTATCATGACATGAAATGCATAGAAACTTTTTTTTTTAAATATATTTCCTGAATATATATTTCTAAATAAATAAAACACAGTGTAAGTGGACTCTGAATTACCGTGAGGCTTCGATCCGATGCCAGTTTCCATCATTGATGACGAGATCAGGATATTCGACACGGCCGACCCCTGATCCCACATCCCACAGGAAGTTCACCTTACCCTTCCTCATCTCAATCGCCAAGAAATCCACCTACACATGATGGAGGAAATTCAACTCTCATGAAGCATGACTTTATGTGTGTGTGGAAGAGTGATGAGCTCTTATTATCTCCCTCTCTCGTCATGTTTGTTACTGACTCAAACACACATGTCCAGTAATGTGATCCACAGACTGATCACTTAAGCAGAAGACCTGAAGAGATCCAGACAGTTTTACACTCACGTATTTGGCTGATCCGAGGTAGAAGAGCAGGTTATCAGCAGCAAGCGTCTTCACATGGAGGATAATGGTGTTATAGCGGCCTTTCTTGATCTCTGGCCGGTAGGTGCGGATACAGCTTCCACCGGACGACACAGACACCTTAATCTAGGGGTCAAAGGTCATGAGAGGTCAAGCCAGGGAGTGCAGACAGCACATGGTGAATGATCTCATTTCCTTTCTAGCAGCAAATTACTTAACATATTTAAGGGGAAATCAACAACAGCATCATTTATTGAGCATGTGTGTTCAAAGTGTTTAAATGTCACATGTGAGGTTCATCTGTGCTTCACTGTATGAGGACATGAACACATCAAGTTTTTCTCCAGAACTGCTCTGAAAGTCACTTCAGCAGCTTTTCAACGTTTCGTTTCAGAAAAACTACCATCAGAATCTCAAAGGTCTTCACTAAAACCCACCAGAATATAAGTTTGGATTTACTTGAAGCAACTATAACAGAAATATATTACTATTGTATAGCAATGTACAGAATGTAAGTCTTAATTTAACAGTATTACAACTACGACTAATAATTTATTTTACGACTAATTAAATGTATTTTTAGGGAATAATTACACAGTTAATCTTAATTTTAACAGTAAACCTCTGTTGTGCAGCACTTTGGCAAAACAAAGTGTTTAGTTTATTTGTTTAAAAGATTAATTAAATAGTTCATGTTTTAAGGCTTAGTTGGATTGCCAGACAAATTAAAATACACAATGCAGAATTGCTGATAAAACATTTAATTTAAATAAATAAATAAATAAATAAATATCTGGAAAAATAAATATATAAATAAAAATAAGTTGGTTGGATGAATTAAACTGATTATAATTGTGTTTAGATTTTTTTTTTTTATCAGTTAAAAGGATAAAAATTAGGTAAAAAAACAAAAAACAAAAAAACATAGGGCCCTACAAATGTAATTCTGGTTAAAGCGTTTAGTTATGTTTCATGATTTAAATTGATTAAACATGCTTTTTGATTACTGGCATTTCCTTTAAACATTAAAAACATCCAGAAAAATGTAAATGAACAAACAAACCAAATAACAACAGAAAAAAACCTAAACAGAATAAAAAATACAATAGAATGAAATAACATAAAATGGAAAATGGTAAAACTAAAACTAAATAAACTGCTTTCCCAGGCTGTTTTCTACAGTGTAGATGTGGATGGAGGGTTTTCCAGGTACTCACAGAGTTGGCCTGTTTGCGAGCCTGGTTGATGAGCTCTTTGATCTGCGAGATGTTCTTCTTCAGGTTATCCTGGAGCTCCTGAATGGGCTTCAGTTTCTCCAGCAACCTGTCAGCCTCGTTCTCCAGATCCTTGACTTTAGCTCCGGCCGCGTGAACTGCAGACACACACACACGTCACCAACAGTCACACACCAACATTAAATCAACACCACATTAGAAACATGCTGGAGAGCGGAGCCGTAAGTAACAGAGCATCAAAGGCGCAGGAGACTATGAAAGACTTCAGAAACAAAAGCGAAAATGGGAAAAAAGTGACATGTTATATATCTCTCATTTGCAGCGTAGGCAGCGAAAGACATGGAGCTGTTATTTCAAAAGAGAAGATGAGAGAAAAAAATGATCTGTAATTAGCTAAAGCGCTCATTAGGATAACAAGCTTAGTGAAGCTTTCAAAGGCTGCGTTTAATCCTGTTGGGTTGAGACAAAGAACGGAGAAAGACAGCGACTGGGAAAACACTGTCTCTGTGCATGCAGCGCTCCGGATAAAAGCACCATGCTGAAGAGAGCTCGGGAAACCATTCGCACAGATCAAAGAAGAAAATCCTGGATACATACTTATTGCTGTTGACGTTCAAAATCAAATGGGGGGGAAAAATACCAAATAAGCATTTAAGTGATCGTGTAACACAAACGTTTCAATTAAGAAATCAAATCTTCATGATCCATGCAGCTGTTGTGTCTATAAAGAAGGATTGTGGCTGGAGTTGGATGGGTGGCGTACTGTTTTTCTCCGGGTCTTTGATCAGGTTGTTGGCGGTCTTGACGTCGTCCTCCAGTTTGCTGTGGTTCCTCTTCAGGCCCATCACGTTGAGGTTGAGGTCCTTCAGGCGGTTGAGCACGTCTGCGGCCGTGTCGTTGGCCTCCGCTGCCTTCAGTTTAGTGGCCTGGATCTTCACTGCCAGATCTGCTCTCAGAAAACACCATCATCAGCATCATGCTCACAAAGCTCAAAGACAACATTCAGATGAAGGATGCGCCCAGCTCACGTTTCACTCCATAATCAAAGGAAAAAGAACGATAAAGGTAAAGATTAACCTGTTTGATTAAGAACTATTTATTTATTGTGACTTTATTTCGTGACAATTAAGCACATTTCAATCCAAATTCATTTTGATTTTGAGTTTTCACTGCATTTATTCTTCTCAATGATTCTCAGTAGAGTGAATCAGCATTGATTTACATCAGCACTACAAATACTACCAAAATGAGAAGAGACTTTCCTGTTTAATTATATTCATCAGTTATTGCTAGGGTTACTATTATATTTTCAGTAATGAAACTGAGGAGAACTTTGTTTAATTGTCAGAAAATCAATTACAAAATTTTATTTTTTCATTAAAAGGAAATATGCTTTGTAAAACTCACTTATAAGTCTACATTTCCATTAAAAAAGGGATCTGTGATAAATGTATCACATTTCTAGATCAAGCTTCTTGAAAAAATACTTGAATAATTTTTATGAGAATCTTTATTATCAATTTTTTCTTACTATTCTCACTTTTTTATTGTTCATTTTATTTCTTATTACTTTTTATTTAAAATAATTTTATATATATATATATATATATATATAAGGCACTTATATCATTTTGTGATACATAAAAAGACTTGCACTGCCTACATTGTTAATGTATTATTAACATACTATTACAGTTGTCACGGCCCCTCCTCTGCATTGCAGGGGCGGTTTCTCCTGCAGGCAGAGGTGGGTCGTTAGTGATTGGAGCCACCTGGGCTCAGGGTATTTAAGTTGTTTCTAATCACTCTTTTCTCTCTCTCTCTGCTCCTCCAGGTATGATCCTGTTTCGTTTGTTCCTTTATAGTTTTACTTAGTTTCCACTCAGTCATGTTCACACACACACAGATTCCTTCATCCATGCACTTTACACACACCTTACATTATGACATTCTCACACCTCATTCCTTTTTCTTTGGTTAAAGTTAATAGTTTTGGTTTACAATAAAGTAAAGTGGCCTATACTTGTTTGTGTCCCCTCATTTTTGCCACGGGCTATGAGCCGGCCTGTGACAAGTGGGGGCTCGTCCGCGTTTTCAAGGTAGAGTTAATTATATTTCAGTGTTACTTTAGTATTTTAGCTTACTATAACAATTTTCCGTAGTTGGTTACAGTTTGTCTAGATTGTTTGTCTTATCATTAGTACGTTTGTTTACTTGTAGTTTGGCTTATTTGATTTATTGTTTTGTAGTTAATTTGGGTTAGTTTTGTTTAGTTCAGATTGCCAAACTTTTGTTTGAGGGGATGCTTTGGTAAGGCCAATATTATGGGAGAGAGCATTGAGAGCCATGTGTTCCTTCTGTTTAGTTAGCTTTATAGTTAAATTTGATTAGCAAATTAACTCTGGGCTTTGTCTGGGTTTTGTTCAGGTGGGAGTCCTCTCCTGTTGAGGCGTATTAGCGAGTGTCAATAGGAGGCTCGCTAAAAAGATTATTTTTTTTTTTTTAGGTGGCAGTGAACGTGGGTAGAGCTTCCTTTTCCCTTTTTCCCCTACATCGGCTCGGGAGCACCTCCGTGGATGTGGGGGGGCCGCCAGTTTCTGGTTGTCTTTTCCACTCCACTGGTTTTGTGTGCATAAAAACCCACCACATGTGACTGCACGAAGACCAGGTGTCAGTTAGTTAGTTTTTTTTGGAGGATAGTGGAGTGTGGCTCCTGTCCTTAACCCAGACTGGCAGCGGGTGAGTTGTGTATTTTTTTTTTGTCAGCATTTGTAGTTGTATTGGTTTAGGAAAATGTCTTTTAGGCTGAGTAGTTTTGTGCAAGCTCCTTCAGAGATCGGTTTAGAGATGTGTACTAAGGAACAGTTACTTGAAATTGCTGACCATTATCAGATTGAGATTGCTGATAAAAAACTTAAGGAGACCGTTAAAAAGAGATTAAAGCAGGGTCTGAGGGAAGTAGGTGTTCTTGGGGGTCAGTCTATTAGTAGTGAGGGTGCGAGTTTTCAATCTAGCCCTTCACTAACTTTTGAACAGCAGAGGGAGTTGTTGCAAATGCAGTTAGAAATAGCGCGATTGCGAAATGCCAATAGACCAGAAGTACCACAGTTTGATGTTTCACAGAATCTTCGTTTGTTGCCTAAATTTGATGAGTCAGATCCAGATACATATTTTACTTTATTTGAGCGTATTGCGGAAGCTAGAGTTGTTGCAATGTGTACTTACAGGAAAAGCACGTGAGGCTTTTTCAGCACTGAGTGTAGCTGACAGTAAAATTTATGCTAAAGTTAAATCAGCGGTTCTGAAGGTCTACGAGCTGGTGCCGGAGGCATATCGTCAACGTTTTCGTTACAGGAAAAAGCAAGATTCACAAACCTATTCTGAGTTTGTTCGCGATTTGACTTCTGCATTTAATCGTTGGTGCACAGCTTCTGAAGTTAGTAATTTTGAGGGTCTGTCTAACTTGATTGTGTTAGAACAGTTCAAAAATTCTGTGTCTGACCAGGTTGCTACATACATTAATGAACGTAAGGTTAAGTCTCCAAGTGATGCAGCAGTCCTTGCAGATGAGTGTAGGCTAACGCATAAGAGTCATTTTGAGTCAAACAGTGACGTGCTTTATAAAAATAACTTTACTCCTAAGAATAGATCATCTTTTTCTGGAGCTTCGTTCCAAAGGCCTCAGAAGTTTGGTTCTGGGGGCCCTAAAGCACCAGTTAATGTTAATACCTGTCGCTATTGTTTAGTTGAAGGACATTGGAAGAAAGATTGTCCTCTACTTAAATCAAAAAAGTTAGGTCAGTTTAAACCTGCTCTGTTGGCAGTGCCTGTTACAGCCTCTGATTACCATGGTGAGCTTTTTCAGCCAATAGTTGAGTTTGGTTCGGAGTCTTCCCAATGTGACTTTTCAGCTTTTATTTCAGATGGTGTAGTGTCCCTGGTAGATGGCAACCAAGAGGTTCTAATTAAGATCTTAAGAGACACTGGAGCTTTAGATTCTTTTATTTTGGAATCTGTTTTGCCGTTCGCTAAGGAGTCTGATTCTGGCAGTTGTATAATGGTATGTGGCATGGGTTTAGTTCCATTCTCTTCTCCTTTACATGATGTTACCCTTCAGTGTGGTCTGGTAGAGGGTGATGTAGCTGTTGGGGTGAGACCCCAGTTGCCAGTAGAGGGAGTCCATATGATTTTGGGGAATGACTTGGCAGGTAGTAAGGTGTGGGCAGATGGCAAAATAAACATCTCTAAAAAGCAAGATTCAGTGCCCCCTGCAAAGGTATCTCCAGATTGCAGCTTTGTGTCTCCGGAGGTATTTCCAGTTTGTGCTGTTACTCGCTCTGTCTCACGTAAGGAGGTTGAGAGTAAGCCAGAAAGCCTTGAGTTGCCAGTTAAACTACAAATCGAACAGTTGACTAGTTCTCGAGATTCACTGATAGCTGAGCAAAAGGTAGATACTACCTTGGCGGATTTGTTTGATAAAGCGGTTCCTGATTCAGTGGTGAGGAATAGTGCTCAGTGTTATTTTCTTCTTGATGGGCTGTTGGTCAGGAAATGGGTTCCACACTGTGATCAGGGACCAGGTGAACCAGTTTTTCAGGTAGTTGTACCTACTACTATGCGAAGTAAAGTGTTGCAAACTTCACATGGTGATGTGGCAGGTCATATGGGTGTTTGTAAAACTTATGACCGCATACTCCGTTATTTTTTTTGGCCACGTTTAAAGCGGGATGTAGCTCAGTTTATTAAAACATGTCATACATGTCAGCGCACAAGCAAGCCAAATCAGGTTGTAAAGCCAGCTCCTTTGTATCCAATACCAGCCATAGGGCAACCTTTTGAGCATCTTATTATTGATTGTGTTGGGCCTTTACCACGGTCAAAGTCAGGCCATAACTACTTATTAACTGTTATGTGTCAAGCAACTAGATATCCGGCAGCTTTTGCCTTGCGTACCATAACTTCAAAATCAGTAGTTAAAGCGTTAACTCAATTTATTTCAATATTTGGAATTCCAAAAATCATCCAGTCAGATCAGGGGTCTAACTTTACCTCCCATTTATTTGCGCAGGTTCTCAAACAGCTTAAAGTTAAACAAAATAAGTCTACTGCGTTCCATGCTCAGAGCCAGGGAGCTTTGGAACGTTTTCACCAAACGTTAAAGTCCTTGCTTCGCTCGTACTGTACAGAACTGTTTGCAGATTGGGAGGAGGGGTTACCTTGGCTGCTACTAGCTGCTCGCGAAGTAGTGCAGGAGAGCACCGGGTTCAGCCCAAATGACTTAGTGTTTGGTCATAAGGTGCGTGGGCCCTTAGCAGTGCTGCAGGATGGTTGTTTGCCTGAGGAACCTCCTCGGAACCTTATTGACTATGTAAATGGTTTTAGGCTGAAGTTGTATAGGGCGGGTGAACTAGCGAAAGAGAAACTAAAATGTTCTCAAAAGAAAATGAAACTAAGATATGACAGACAGGCTTAGCTGCACGAGTTTAGTCCTGGTGATCAGGTACTCGCTCTTTTGCCTCTTGTAAGTTCACCTTTTCAGGCAAAATACTCTGGTCCTTTCACTGTGTTGCGCAAAGTGTCAGATTTGAACTATCTTATTGAAACCCCTGGTCATAGGAAGTCCTCTAAATTATGCCATGTGAATCTGTTAAAATGTTATCACTCCCATGATCAAAGCAAAGTTGAAGGTACTCAAGTGGTGAGGTCAGCGTTGACTGCGGCTCCCGTCACTGCATCTTGTGGCTTTAGCTTTGTGGAGGGGGGAGAAGAGGAGGTCGTTAGGGTTTCTGATGAGGTCTTGCAAGGCCGGTTGAAAAATTCCCAGACTTTGCAAAACCTTGGGGTTTTGGTAGATCATTTCGACTCTGAGAAACGTGATGAATTGGTAGCGCTTATCAGAAACTACCCTGTTTTGTTTTCTGATACTCCATCGCAAACCCATTTAATTGAGCACGACATTGACATCGGAGATGCTAAGCCTATCAAACAGAGATTTTATCGTGTATCTGAGGAGAAGAGACTGCAATTGGAAACCGAGGTACAGTATATGTTGGACAATGGTATTGCTGAGCCATGTTGTTCGAATTGGGCTTCACCCTGTCTTCTGGTCAAAAAGTCTGATTCCACTTTCAGACCCTGCACTGATTATAGAAAAGTTAACAATGTTACTAAAGCAGACCTTTATCCTCTTCCTAGGATGGAGGACTGTATTGATCAAGTTGGGTCCGCAAAGTATGTTAGCAAATTTGATCTTTTAAAAGGTTATTGGCAAGTACTGCTTACCAAAAGAGCCTGTGAAATTGCTGCCTTTATAATTCCATCTGGTTTGTTCTCTTATACAGTGATGCCTTTTGGTTTGCGGAATTCTCCAGCCACCTTCCAAAGGCTGATGAATCGGGTGGTCTTAGGTCTGAAAGGGTGTGCCGTGTACTTGGATGACGTGGTCATCTATTCAGACTCCTGGGAGGAGCATATCGGGAGAGTGCAAGCCTTGTTCGAAAGACTGGTGTGGGCCAGGTTGACTATTAATTTGGCAAAATGTGAGTTTGCCAAGGCTACGGTCACATACTTAGGGAAGGTTGTTGGTCAGGGTTTTGTCCGTCCAGTGGAAGCCAAGGTCCGGGCTGTAAAGCAATTTCCACGGCCCTCCACAAAGAAAGAACTGATGCGCTTCCTGGGAATGACGGGGTACTACCGTGCTTTCTGTAAAAACTTTTCTGTAGTAGTGTCCCCACTGACCAACCTGTTGAAGGCCAAGGCTGAATTTATCTGGTCCACCCAGTGTCAAGAGGCATTTGATGCAGCTAAGGCTCTTTTGTGTTTGGCACCCGTGTTGGCAGCACCAAATTTTGGGAAATCTTTCAAATTGCAGGTAGATGCCAGTCAAATCGGTGCCGGGGCTGTGCTTCTCCAGGAAAATGATGACAATGTGGAGTGTCCAGTCAGTTTCTTTTCCCGGAAATTTAATAAGTATCAGCAAAATTATTCGGTAATTGAAAAGGAGGCTTTAGGTCTCATTTGGGCTCTACAGCACTTCGAGGTCTATGTTGGTTCCGGTTTGACCCCTCTAACTGTGTTTACTGACCACAACCGACTAATTTTTCTGAAGTCCTTGCAAAATCCCAACCAGCGCCTAATGCGTTGGGCTTTGTTCCTGCAACCATTCAACCTTGATATTAGACACATAAGTGGTAAGGATAATATTATTGCTGATGCTCTGTCCCGTGCTCCTTTAACCTAGTTTGTATTTTGTCTCTGATGACCCCTGCGGGCTGTCTGTGCCTCTTTTCTCTTAAATTGCTCCCCAGGTACCAGGGCTGCTGAGTTTGAGGGGCGGACAGTCAGGCCGGGGACATGGGGCGACTGCTTGGAGTCGGGACTGTTTTTTTTGGGGGTGGGGACTTTGGATTGTTTTAAATAGGTTGGGCCAAATTTTGGGCTGAGGGTGGGACCCTCAATTCAAGGAGGGGGGTGTCACGGCCCCTCCTCTGCATTGCAGGGGCGGTTTCTCCTGCAGGCAGAGGTGGGTCGTTAGTGATTGGAGCCACCTGGGCTCAGGGTATTTAAGTTGTTTCTAATCACTCTTTTCTCTCTCTCTCTGCTCCTCCAGGTATGATCCTGTTTCGTTTGTTCCTTTATAGTTTTACTTAGTTTCCACTCAGTCATGTTCACACACAGACAGATTCCTTCATCCATGCACTTTACACACACCTTACATTATGACATTCTCACACCTCATTCCTTTTTCTTTGGTTAAAGTTAATAGTTTTGGTTTACAATAAAGTAAAGTGGCCTATACTTGTTTGTGTCCCCTCATTTTTGCCACGGGCTATGAGCCGGCCTGTGACACAGTATTTATTAATATTTTGTATTAGCTCTTTAAAATATGTCTATTTAGGTTTATTTTATTTCAGTTTAGTTATTCTTAGTTAGTAATTCTAGACACACACATACACATACTCACACTCACACACACACACACTCACACACTCACTCACACACAAGTCCCCATGAGTCTGTGTGTATTCAGGTTTAAGTCCCCACCAGAATAGAAAAACAAGTACACACACACACACACACACACACACACACACCATCTGGGATGGCGTTGAGTTTCTCCATCGTGTCGTTCAGGCCTTTCTGTAAGTCTTTGTTCTTTTTGTTGGCTCCTTTCAGTCTGAACTGAAGAGCACCCAGATTGTCTCCATTTTCTGAAAAATAAATAAATCAATAAAAGTTGTTGAAGAAAAGGAGGTTTTTCTCGGGAAGATTTGTGAGAAGGATGGACATCTGATGGCTTTTTTCGTTCACCTTTCACATCATTCTGCAGTTCTTTGGCCTCGTTCCACAGACGGTGGCTCTTCTGAAGCGAACCCTTGGCCTGGTCTTTCAGAGATCCTTTGGGTCCTGAGGCCTGCAGACAGGACAGCACACACACATCAGACTCAGACGCTAGAGGCACGGACATGTTTGGGAGATTTGTGTTGAACCTGCAGTACACTATCTGTCCCGTCTTCAGTGAGCTTCAGAAATCATTCTAGTATGCTGATTCACTGCTCGAGAAGCTTCTCTCATTATCATCAAGTACAGTAAGCCACAAAAACAATGGCCCTGGTTGTGTGTCAGTTTTAACCTTTCAGCCCACTATTTCTGCATTAGATGTAGGAGGATGATGAAAGAAGGTGAACGACAGGAGCGAGGGATGATAACCGGAGAACAGGAGGAAAGCTTTGATCCCTGAAGCAGGACAAATTGAACTGAATCGAACCGCTTTAACACGACCTGCCTGAGGAGTGAAGCGAAGCACAGCATTTCTAGACATTACAGATCCTGGATGAATCCTCACAGGAGTTCAACAAGACTGTGTTAGCTGTTTATATTTACAAATATATATATATATGTTCCAGTGTGCATGTCCCTCTTATTTAACACTGATTCAGATCATCATTTCATTAGAAGAGAGTTCAGTGCATGAACTGTATTTCCACTTACATTTCAGTATTACATTTTATTTTTACTTTTTTGCTCTGACACAAAAAGACATGAGTTAAAAAGACTTGTGCACTGTAAGTAAAAAAAGACAACAAACAAAAACAACCAAATGTGAATTAGCTGCTGACCATGTGGAGCATTTCACACCAGTCCCTGATGCAGACAGGACACACTCGTGATTCTGTGTGCGTGTGTGAGAGTGTGTGTGTGTGTGTGTGTGTGTGTGTGTGTGTGTCCTCACCAGCTGTAGAGCATCAACGCTGGCTTTCTTTGCCTCTTTGGCCTCCTTATCAGCCTCATCGATGTAGTTCTTGATGTTGGTGTAAGCCTTGAAAGCAGCAGTGGCATTGAAGGACAGGTTCTTTGCCTCAGCTAGAATACTGCAGAGACCACACACACACACACACACACACACACACACACACACAGATCAGTGAAAGAAGACAAAATAAATCACTGGAAACACAAGCCTGTGGTCACATTTCCACAAGATGATATCACATTGCCATATCCAAAACAGAGGAATGTGAATCAGGCAGCATTTTATTTCATTGCTTGTTGTACGCAGAAATAAAGTAGCACTGACCCTAACCTATAGTGCTAACAAAAGCAAATGTGAGATAAGATGCATTTGCTGAAGCAAACATGCCATTTTATCTGGTTTCTGCACGTTTCTGAGCTCTTTTATTGTGACCTGTGAGTGTATTGTGCCCTGCTGCAAGTTTACTGTGGCAGAAAAGCCACACACAGAGCTGGTTATGTGGTGGAAGTGTACTCGTGCACTATAGTAGAGGTATTTGATCTCACAACATACATACAACATAGTGCAAGAAACCAGCAAAAATAGGTTTATATTAATCAAAAATCAAACACACACACACACACACACACACACACCTGTCGAGTATGGCAGCAGATTCATTGAGCTGGCCGGCGTGGTCCTCGGCTCTCAGCAGCAGTTCAGGGATGGAGTCGTCCAGACCCTGACCCATACGTCCCACCTTAATATCCAGCTGGACGTGCAGTGGACCCAGCTCTCTCTCCATCTCCTCCAGCTCCTGCAGACACCAGTCAGTCAGCCACGGATCCCACCAGTAGTTACTGTTTAGTAACATTACATGTGTCCAGCGTGAAACTGACCTCTTTGCCCCGGTTGATGCTGTCTGAGAGAGCGTTAGCTTCATCTAGCATCTTCTCTCCTTCTGCCAAAATCCCCTCCGTTTCCTTTTTCTGTTTACCGGCCGCATCCCTCTTTCCCTGCTCGAACAGAACCGAACTCTTTAGCGACCGTGTGGAGTGTGTCATGAGTCTGTGTGCTGGTGTAAGTGTGCACCTGCAGACGCTCGAGGATCTGATGGTTGTTAGCAGCTAGTCTTTCGGCCTGTTTGGTTTTGTTGTGTGCGTCCCTCAGCAGATCCTGAGCGTCGTCCAGTTTCTGCCTGTAATCGCCCATTTTATCACTGACCTCCTTCTTCAGGTCCTCCGTGGCCTGGTGTGGATCTCCAAACAAACGCTTCACTCTAGCCAGAAGAGCGTCTGCGGCACTATAAAGATGAAGAGAGAGAGCTCCTTATCTGTGACTAATGACACAAGAAACCCTTGAAGAGACCAGCGCACACCAGAATGACCAGCTCCTCCAGCGTTCAGATGCTGGGGATCAGATCAAAGCTGAAGCTTGTCTTTTATTAGGAGACAGGAGACATCTACGTGCTCCCTCTGTCCTCCTCTAGGTGTCTCTCTCTGTTCTCTCATGACACAGGAATCCATTACAGATGTAATTTGATTAGACTGGAATAATATTCCTCCCCCGCCCAACCTCAGGCAACTTTTTAATTAGTTCATTAAGATTTTACAAAAGAAAGAGAAACTTTCTTCATTCGAGCTGTGATCCAATGAACCACAAAATACGGCTGAGAAACATAATGCTGCCAAAACAATTAGTGCAACCTGAGCTTGAATGGCGTCCTCGCTGCCGCTTCACTTTATGTGCTCTGTGTGTAAGAGCTCTGTTGTGCTTCTCCAACTGAGAAATATACATTATGATCTTTACATTTGAACAGCATGCTGTATTATAACGCCTTGAAATAAACCCAATCACACAACCATTCCCTAAACTCCATTCATTTATTCATTTATCAGCTGATTGTATGGTAAAGAACTACATGTGATGATGTACAGACAATTCCACCAATCAGAGGACTGCATGAATTGCACAAAAAGATCTCTTTAGCTCCACCCACAGGTTGGTCCTTTGTTTTTAAGAGGACTATCCCATTTGCAATGATTTATGGGATTGTAGTTCTTTCCCTCACTAAAGCTGAGAAGTACAAAGTCTTGTATCTTTGTCTTTTTGTCTGGTTTTCAAATCATTTTAGCTTCAATTGAAAATCTGTAATGTTGTAATTCTCCTTGTAGCTGGTTGGTTTGGTTCATGGCTTATAACTCTTTAAAAAAGACTAAAACAAACTAATGCTGCTGAAACAGTGGGCAGCACTAATGCAGCAAATGACATGCAGGAAGTGACCTCGTCTGGACTCTTCATGCAGTGTGTGTGTGTGTGTGTGTTTTACCCCAATTCTTCGTCAGCGATATTTTTCTTGCCAGAGAGCTGCCGTTTTCGTAGTTCTGCGAGCATGGCTTGGATTTCGTCGTTCATCTCATTCACGCTTTTCTCAGAAGCTCCTTCCCTCGAGCCCAGAGTCGCGTTCAGCTCGCGTGCTTTGTCCCTTAAAGCTGGACAACACACACACACACACACACACACACACACACACACACACACACACACACACACACACACGCACACACACACACACACACACACACTGTTACTAATGAGGACACACCATACACTGCTATTTATATGAATCTCATTATAATAAAATGAGGAATTACACAGGGGACAGTATATACACAAAACAAATCTAACCGTCCCTTATTTTTTTTCACAGGAGTTTGTATTGGTTCAGTTTCATTCAAAGAAGTTCAAATTGGACTCAGCAGAGTTAATGTTATTTAATCCAATAAAATTAGATTCTGAAATAACACCCCAATCAGTTCAAGCGGGAGGGCGAAATAAAGAGCGAGCAAGCTTCTCCGCATGTTGCAATTTAAATAAAAATAATTAAATTGAGATGAAAATGAGCTATAATTACATGCGTTTCTCAAATTCCTCAAGTGTTCAACTGCAAACAGTGGCTCGAATACAAAGAGCGCAGTATAAACCTGCCAAGAGAGCCGGGATGGAAATAATTGCACCGTGAGTTTCAGACGCCGCTCGGGTCTTTAGGGTGAACAGAATCATCTGATTCCTCCTCGTTTAGTGTGCGAGAGAGGATGAGAGACGAGGCGTTTGCTGGAGCAGCGAGCTCACACACAGAATAGATAATGAATCTTCTCCACTCCACGATGACTGAGGTCTGCTCTCCTCCACTTCTGCTAGCAGCTTTTGGCCAGTTATCAAAATCCAGAGGACCAAAGTGCAATATGTTGGCTCTAAGTGCCAAACACGTATCCAGGAGAATCTATTTTTTGTATTTATGGCTTTAATCTGCTTGAGAGTGTCCCTCAGTATGTGTGTCTGATGTTTAGATCTCCATCTGTTGTGAGAACACCTCTCAGGTGTCAACCAAACTTACATGATACAGGGGGGATTAAGATAAGCCACACAAACTCATAGTCAGTTTTGTTTTATGTGACTGGTAAATATGATGATTAAGAAAGCACATGCAGGACAAGACATCACACATTTGTGCAGTGCTGCAAAATATACCTGTGCTGCACCAACAGACAGATGCACAGGCCATAAATCAAGCATTTTGCCACAGCTGTCAATGACCGGTGACCTGAGAATATTTACTGGTCAACATGCTTGTTTTTTTTACCAGCCATGAAACTTTATCTGCATTACAGACAGTGTTGGGGTAGTTACTCAAAAAATGTAATCAGTTACTAGTTACTTCTGTAAATTGTAATGAGATTACTTTAGTTACTGCATTACTTACTGCATTTTAGTTACTTCACTTCTTATTACTTTACTTTTTTAGGGCCCTATAAAATCTGTTTTATTTTTTGTCAACTCCTTTTTAATGGTTACATTTAATTTTATTCATCAAAAAGCATGTCTAATTAATTTAATTCATAACACTTATACATTTTCACAGCAATTTATTAAAAGTTTAACAAAAAATACGTTTAGGGCCCTATGAAATGTTTTATTTTTTCTTCACCATATGTTTTATTATTATTATTTTTTTTTTAGCATGTGTAATTATTTAAATGCTTAAAAACAACTTCATTTATTAAATTGTCTTAAATTAGACTTATGAAATGTTTTTTTCCCCTCAGAAATTCTGTTGTGTATTTAAATTTTTCTGGTTATCAAATGAAGGGATAAAACATTCATTTAGATTTTCTTTTAAATATAAATTGCATTTCTTTTTTCTTCTGAGAAATATATTTTCAATCTGAGTATGAACAACAAACTATGCAGCATAAAGTAAAAACAATTGCACAAATTGTCTTCAACAATACAGTGCAAAAACAGTGCAAATGATTCACAAACTACATACAAAATGAGTGAGAAATATTCAGAGTGCAACAGAAAAAAAAAATAGTGCAACTATCTTTATGAACTGTATAATTATATAATGATTTACATATTATACAATAGATAATATAAATGATCGATCCTTTGGCTGTAATCTGTCAGAATCGATTATACCGGGACATCGCCTAATGACCCAAGACATAAATTCCAATGCTTTATCAGATATGTACCACTGTTTCATCCTTGTTTTTGATTTGTTTTATGTCAAAGTACTATGTCGAGTATTTTTTGTGCTTTTTCGGAGATTTCTCATGCAAATGTGTTATTGTGTGTTTGTATTCATGCACTCACGACAGACTTTGCTTTCACTTTGTTTTCG